>NW_008618258.1:0-2940 GCF_000691845.1 Merops nubicus
TATGATCCTGAGTGTAAAACTGAATTGAGCAATGGTGTCATGTAACCAGATCTTCTGCAGCATGCTCTGAAAAGCAATGTCATGGGGAGAGCATCTCAGAAGACTGTGAAAAGACAGCAAAAGAAGTAATTGCAGCATTCAGTTTTCCTTTCTATTGTTTGAGTGATGCCAGAAATGTTAGTGAGCAACATTTAATTAAACCGTTATCAACTTAACTGTGGAGTATTTCATAATCTCACCCTTGGCATTGTCTTTTGATTAGGAAAAGGCTTAAGTGACTATGAAATATAATGAAAAGCTATCGGGAGGGCTTGCACACAATGACGCTGCTAATCCATTAGAGACCTATGTGGGAAACTTTCAATTTTCAGTGATAGAGTAGAGCTTTGAAAGTTATCAGGACCTCTTCTCTTCTAATCTCTTCTCACTGAACTTGAAGCTCTTTCTGTGCAAAGTACATCCCATGAAATATCCATTCAGCTTGGGGTGGAGAGACTAATCTATCATTAATTATTCTCTGTATTCATTTGTTAATATACAGTCGATACTACCTATTAATAAATACTTTCATTAATATATGCTATTATGATAATTAATAATTAATTACAGTGTTATTTATTTATTTTAATTTTTCCCTCTGAGGTTTTAGGTATTTATAATTATTTGTTTTAAGCAGTGTGTAGGAGCCAGAGCGAGAGTCCAAGACAGTGAGTACAATAAGCTGTGTTTAGTGTCTCAGAGAGTTTATTGTGCAGATTGCTGGGTGCTAGGCAGACAATCTGGTTTTGACACTGGAAACATACAGATGTGTGTTTTTCTCAACCTCAAGCTAAAATAAAGGTAAGGACTGATCTGGTAATGGCAGGGGTGCAATATTTTCATCTCAGGTTTATTAGTTTTAATTCGGAATCTGTTCACTTGCATATTTTATTTCCTATCATTCATTCTTTTCATTCAGCATGAAGAGCTAGAGCTGTGACTGGGAACAATGTGGCTGTGAAAATACCCAGTGGCTTTGGCACACGTACTCAGGCTACTTTTATTTACTCTTGCAAAGAGTAAGGGGAATACTTTGTGAAGGAAGAAATGAACCCAAATACCATCTGAGAGGTTTTAATTTCAAAATAAATTTATATGTAATTTTTAAAAAGCCTATTAGCAGAATTTGGGGTTTCTGCTGCTGAACAGAGCTCCTTTGGTTTGAATCTTGCCACTCATAACCACACAGTGCCAGTGATTACTCCAGGAGCTACCATCTCAGTGTTTGCTAAAATTGCTCGTGCCAGGCACTTTAATATGAAAGCAGTATTTGTCTGTCCCTAGACTCATTAATTTACTGCTGAATAATTACATCATGCAAGATCTGTTGCTGCCATTCTGCATCCACACTGCTGTGCCTCCCCATCAGCAGCAGAAAAAACAGCACAAAATAAATTAGCCACTTAATTTAAACCAAGATGCAGCTGAAGCATTCATTAGGCTCCTTGGTAAATCTCATCTTAACTATTTAGGCTGAACTCTTTCACAAGTCTTTCTTTACTGAAAAAAGAAAAATCTTTTTACTGAAAATAAGTCCGAGTTTGGGATTATAAATACTAGTTCTGGCTTTGTAACTCTTGTCACTGTTCCTTCCACAGAGCTTCAAACCTAGTTGTGATCTTTATCAGACATGTTATTGTGAGAACTAATATAGATCCTGCTAGCCCAGGAGTACTGAAGAGTACCACAAACTAGAGAGTGCATGGCTTTTACTTATTATTTACCTTGAGTCATTTCCCCATGTCAGAGGTATGAAGATCTGCCATTCAGCTGCAGAGTTAATCCTGGCTGTGATTGGTGTTTCCAAGTCCAAATTGCTCCTGACATTAACAACAATTCAGCAAACATTTTGTAGTAAATAATAACCTTTTGTGTGTGTGTGTTTTCTCTTTTTAATCTCAAATCCTCACTCCCTCTATTGCATTACCACTTTTACAAAGAGTTGGCTCTTAGAGATAAATTGGGTGATTTGTGTGTAACACACCTGAAGTAGGTTGACTGGGGGCCACTTGTCATGCTGCCAGAGTGAACTTAACTGAACTTGAGTGAATAATGTCTTGAGTACTACTTAGCTGAAGTCCTCAGTATAAAGCAGTGCTCCCTAAATTATAAACTGAAATTTCTCTGCTTGCCAACTGAGCTCCTCCTAGCTGTATTCAGGTGGAGCAGCAACGTGATGAGGGGGATCACTGGTGAGACACATGCCCTGGGGCCAAAGGGAGTGGCATTTATCCCTGGGATGCTGCAGGCAGGGAATCCTCATGTGCCAGTAAAGGAATCACCTGCCTGGCGAGTACACCAAGGCTCTACAGAGACCAGTTACAGGAAGAGACATTGGGACAGACTGTGAGTTTTACTTCTGTGCCAGAGAAGACAGTAGGTGGGAGAGAAGCAGGTGTGTAGGAGAATAGATTCGTTCTAGTTCACATCTTTGTTAGACACTGGGTTTTATAGGAGTGCTCCTTCCTTTTCAGTATCCCCAAACACTATGACTGTGGATTCCTCTTCAAAGAATGGGTGTTTTGTGGTTCACTCAGTTGCTTCTCAGCTTCCTAGAAGGGATTCTGCATTATCTTTGTGCTTTGCTTTTTGGGAACGGTGCATTTACCATTTTACATCACTTACCATATGAAACTTTTGTTCTAGGAACTTCAGTGAAAACAAATTAAAATTTACTTCAAATACTTGTATTTCTAGAAGATTGTTTGTGCAGGCAAGCTGGAGACATTCACAGGGAAAACAAAATGGGATTAATACAACTGATGCTAATTAAGTTTGTTCTTTAGGCAAATATTTAGATGATTTTAGTTAATGAATCTGCTCTTCAAAAAATATTGACAAGGTTATACAAATCAATACCCAATTTTGGAAGAGCATTTGCATTAAAAAAAAAAAGGGAAA
>NW_008618258.1:2971-15238 GCF_000691845.1 Merops nubicus
ATAACTTCCCAGAATGGAGTGCAAATGACTCGACTCTTAAGTTTAAAATAATTAGGATACGAGCTAAGAAGTATCTCTAAATGTGTGTAAAGTACAGTTTTCAGTAAAATTAACTCAATTTTCACTCCATCACCTTAATGTGTACATAGGTTGGTATTGAGGGTTTTGTTTGGGTTTTTTTTTCAGTTAACAGCAAAGCTATTCAATAGAAACATTTATCATGCACTGCATGAAATGATAAGCCAAGGAAATTGATTATCTCCATCTCTCAAACAGCTTCACTTGCTCATTAGTGGTAATTACTGCTTATTAGTGAAAAAAGTTGTGATCGATGTGTGTAACATCACAGACACAGCAACAAAATCTAGTGTCCCTAGTGTAGCATTTGTCGAAGGTTCTCCTCCTTTGGCAGCTCATTGAAATAGCTCTGTATTTTATTACCTGATAAGACTTGTTAGAGTTTTAGCTAAAATATAGTTTTCTTTATAACATCTCTTAGGTGACATGGCCATAAATTTCCAAAATGTTTCTTGTGATGTGTTTTTATCTGGAGAGGAATTTTTTTTTGAGCATGTAAGAGTATTCAGTGGTTCAGTGAGCATTGCTTAGACACTATTCTGTTTATATATAAGAAAATAAATAGAGAGAGAGAGACATAAAAGATTTAGTTACTGGTGCTATTTATATTTTCCCATGGACTTGAAATGTTTCAGTAGAGAAAGATTAACAGAGTACAGGTCGGCTGAGGCAGTAACTTTTATTAGGATTGGATTTATTCAGACCTGTTTTCCTCTTCCTTCACTGCAGCTTCTACGAGCTGCTAAAGAGCAGAGCTGTTGCTGACATCAGGCTTTCTGATTAAGATAAAAAAACTTATTTTGCTTCATTTCATATCTGAATGTTTTCTGAATATGTACAAAGCCTTGTATTTCATGCTGTTGTAAAAAAACAAAAAATTGATTGCATTTTGTTGCATTGCTGAATGTCTCTATTGTCTCTAATTCTGTGATATGGAAGGAGTAGCTTGTGCCTGGTAGAGAGGAGTAGATGGTATTGTCTCTTGTCTTTAAAGAGAGCTTATGAAATGACAGAGTTCTTCAGCCACCTGAAATTTTCACTGGAATAATAATATAAACTGGTTGATTCAATGCCAGAATTTTTATACTGAATAAAAAATACATAGTAAGTAGAATTTATCAATGATAGTAAATAAAGGCAGTTTATTTCTGGGCCATGCTGAGTTCTTAGCTCTTGCAAGGTTCCTGTGTCCTGAGATTTCTTCTTTTAGATCAAAACAATTCAGCTTTGTGGCAAACCAAGGAAAAATACTTAATTGAATTCTCACATAGGAATCTAAATAGGTAATGACTTTTGAAAGCTTCAGAACTGATTTCTTGTATTAGAAGTTATTACAATTTTTCTTTTTTTTCCTCAAAGGCAATAGGATATTATGCACAAAGCAGAGGCTTGGGTTAAAGAGAAATATACTTAGATTCAAGTAAGGTAATTTTTCAATATTTCCCTCAAGAGCAGCATCTCTGTGGTCTAATTGGTAGAATTCTTGTTCTAGAAACAGGAGAAAAAAATATCTATGTAATTATATAAATATCAATTAATTATAATTAGGTGAACAGTTATAAGGTACTGTTATCCTATTGTTCTGTACAAATGAAAAGCAGACAAGGTTATGAGAAGTCTGGTTTAAATGTTTGGTAATTTTAACAGCAGGCAAAGATCTTGACCTACAGAAAGGCTGAAATAAGTTTGTAAAGTCCTTCAGTATAGAACGTTCCCCTGTTCCTCAGTGTTACATTGCTACTTGGAGAGCAGTAGTCAATATTAAACCAAGTTGTTTGATTTGTAAACCAGGTAGATAAGACATTTTAATATAAGGGAACTTAGAAGATATTAAAAAGTCAGATTACATCCTCCTGAGTACCTTCAGCTTGACTTTATTGATGCTTTGCCTTCACGGATATTTATAATTTAGGGGAGGAGCAAGCATAGTGCTAAGCAAATAGAGTAAGGTGCATTGGGGTACTGTGTCATGTCAGTGCATGCCTTTGCAGTACACGTGTGTATGGGCTTGTTCGAAAGTCTGTGTTTTAGGGTTTATTTAGAAAAAGAGCGAGCTGGTTGTTTTCTGAAGAGAGATTTATAGCATCATCCTGTGTTTTGTTTCTGCTAAACCCAAGAAGCTTCCCAGGTAAAGCTGGAAATGGCAGGAAGAGTGGCAGATGGGAAGAAGCAAAAATTTAGTAAATTAGAAACACTTTTTTTTTCCTTAGTTGTTCCATAGTATAGGGTAGTAAAATGAGATATGTCTGCTTTTACCTTAAGATGTTAAAGGATTTTTGTTTGGGCACCTTTGTCTTCCAGTGTACTCTTTTGAGAAAGTGCTACATAAATTCACTGTTCATCTCATTGCTGTTCTTCATACAGTAAGTATAAGCAGTATAATGGTGTAATCATAGTCTATTAAATATGAGGCTACAAGAAATACCTTTTGCTTCTCTTGTTTTGTCAAATGACAACTTTTAAGGGAGTGCTGCAGGTTTTCATCTTAAATATGGGGTCTATTAATATATTCCACAGAGTTTAAGAGCTAGGTCTTGAACGGTAGTACTGTGCCAAAAATGATGTGAAACACTGTGCTAGGTATAGCTAGAAAACTTTGTTTTCCATGGAAATATGTCATATTTTTTGTTTCACAGCAATGTATGATTTACATGTGTGATTTGTTTCACAGAAATGTATGATTTTCATGTTAGGAAGAGCAGGCAAGAAAAGCCAACCTACACTTCCACTAACGTGATTTTTAAATTATAAAAGTTCTTCAGTCTGTATTCACTCAACTTAGGCAATGAAAAATTACCTCTAGAAGAAAATCTTTTATGAGCTGAGTTCACTGAACATACTAAAGAAGACTTGGAGCAAAAGACTTGTTCCACTGAAAAAAATCAGTGGATTTCTTGCAGTATTGACTTTCTCCAGAAACGTGTTTTGATTGTACTAGGGCTGGGCTTTCAACAAGGGTACTTCCCTCAGTCCCCTAAGCTTGGCCAAATTATTAGTCATGAAGTCATGCTTAGTATTCTGTAGCTCCAATCTTTCTTAAAGACAAGTCCATATCATATATGTCATGGGCATGTTATTCAACCTCTCTTCGTTGATAACAACACCACTACTGACTTTACAAACAGGCCAGGAGAAAAGTCTGTTGCATATCAGCATTGTGAGAAATGATCAATATGTGTGGGGAAGTTCTGAGGAACCAAGTTTTCTCTTTTTCTTCAAACCTCTTCTCCTTGTCTGTAATTTTATATAATTAGATAATTTAGATATTGATATCTAAAACATATTGTGTGTATTATGATATAGATACATAATATATAATAATGCCATCCCCACACAAGCTAATTCCCCCACTCACAGGGATGCACCTGTTAACTGTTTGAGAATTTTTGTTCTTAGGCTCTGTAAGTGCACTTAAAAAAAAGAAAATGTAGAACTAAATACCTGTAGACAGGAATTTAAACCTTGAGATCTTTTTTCCTTTATCTCAGACGTCTCTACTCCATTATTCATAAGAAAGGGCTTTACATCACTTGCACCTAGCCAGCCACAAATGTATACTGTCAATTTTAACATATTTCATATTAAAGATTAATTAGAAAGATCTGAGTTTTCTTTAACTACTGAGGAAGCTTTACAGAAAATCCTAGAATGTGTATGTAGTTGCAACACACAGACTACAAGAGCTTAGAGAAGATGGTTAAGGTAGCAATAATATTCAACAGAATTTACAGACTTTCAAAACATGCTGATTTTTAGCTGACTTGGAGGTTCATTTCACTATTTTATTTCATTTCCCAGACACTCTGGAACAGTTTGCTGATAGTGAGCCAATACTAAGCTAGTAAAAGTTAGAAGCTTGGTCTTTGATCCAGGGTAAATTTTGACCTTACATCTGAAGAGTGTTTCACATCTTTGTGATACTGGATGCTAGTTACAAAGTTTTGAAAATCAATTTTTCAGAAAAATTCATTCAAAATCATCTGCAATGTTCCTTATCTGCTTCTGGGTTGTGGTTCGTCTCTAACAGTAAATTGATGACAGCCTTCATTGCAGCTTGTTTAGTTTTTGTCTGAAGAATAAAACTTAAGGACTCCTCTAAAAAAAAAAAACCTCCCAAACATATATTTCTCCACCATTTAAAACACTGGGTTTTTTCTGTAAGAAGAACTGGTGAACAGGTTCTCTCTATTTGCAGACTTTCTTGTAGGAAAGAGGACAGTTTCAGATCCTAGTACTGAAAGCAACTGCTGTTGCCTTCTTCAATGATTTGGCTTTGGTTACTATAAATAGGTCTTGATTGCCATAGTTTTAACAATTTTAAGCAATTATGTTACTTAATATATACAATGAGTAATTAAAAAAGAATATTTCAAGTAGGTGGGAAGTTTCCTACAGATTTAGTATTTCATTTCATCGGTATTTGCAATGAATATTTGACAGAATTTTGAAATTACTTTTACAAATGTTAAACAATATGTAAAGAGCTCTTGCATCATAGATTTATTCATGAAAATAGAAATATTTTTATTATTTGAAGTACATTTTTTACATTTTCCAATTTTCCAGAATTTGAAAGAGATTCACTTCCAAAATTATATTTGCAGGAAAGCAACTTTTTCATTATACTTTATAGTAGAAGATCTTGATTTACTGAAAACCTTTTCTTTTTTTTCTATTTTATTTCCCAAAAAATTACCTAACGAGCCCTGGCTAGTGTATAAGGTGGTTTGTATCTATGTGTTTCAGTTTAGGAGCTTGCCAGGAGGAGTTTGGCTTCCCAAGTATTTTGTACTTGAACTGTGTGTGAGAATGATTGTGCAGACTGACTTTTCAATGATGACTAAAAACATTAAGTTACAAAGATTGGGCTCTTTCTATAGTGTTCATAGACTAAACGTTGCTAGTCTTCATAATAAAATCTGATGGCTACATATTTACTGCAAGTACAAAAATTACTGCTAAATTATTTCCCATTGGCTGCCTTATGGTTGTGAATTCACTGACCAATAAACCCATACCCAGGTTTTGACACAATGACTCACTGAGGTTCAACATCTCCTGTATGACCTCAGTGACCCAGTGAATGTGAAGACCCAACATTTCATGGTTCTGTCTGTAAGTTTCAGTAACATTTGTCAGAAATCATTGTAGGATTGTGAGACTCTGTAGGACATAGTCTGGCGCATAAGGTTATGGAAATTTAGGCTGATTTTAGAATACCTAGGATATAATATTGTTCTTGTCAAAACGTTTAAAAACAAACAAACCCAACAAACAATCAAAAAAATTTCTAGTGAAGCAATGACTCTGTATGGACTTTCCTTATGAGCCTGGCTAACAGTAATGCAAGGAGAGGGAAACTGCTGAGCATAAACATGCAATATATTCAGGGAGCATTCTGGTCATCATTTCTAAATCCATTCAAAATATCTTGCCAGAAGATTCAAAAGCCCTTGCTTTGTAAAGATCTTTCTTCAAATATTGCAATTGCTCCTGTGAAAATATTGTTAATGAGCTGCTATCTGGCATTACCTGATAGAGGCATGATCAATGAAGTCTTTGCTTAATAGGAACATGTAGCTGGTGGTTGATTCTTCTATCTTTATATTCTAAAAATCTGATTCTGCATTATAGGAATGTTTGATATTCCATTTGCCAGTTAAGAGTACCTGGAAATGGTTGCTTTTTGTTCCATAATAACAATTTCAGACAAAATAAAGAGGAAAGCTCACATCTGAATGACAGATCTTGTTCCAGCCAGCGTGTAGTAATGTCAGGTCATGCACATCCTGGGTTTGCACCAGAAGGACTCTGAGTTTTCAGTGAAATTTTCTTGCAGTTTGCAAAATAGATCAGAATCAGTCCCATTATTCCCAGCAACTCTAGCTGTTCTCTGCACAAGAGTCCCAGCAGGTGGAATTCTCAGATTACTCTATCCACAACATTATTTACAAATTACCAACCCAAAAAATGAGTCTAAACAAGGTGGAATTACCTGGAAAGATTTAATAAAAGCTGTAAATGAGAATGGTTCAGGACTGAAAAATGTCCCTCTGGCAGGTTCTTGAATCTAGTTCCCAGCTGTAAATGTAGTATAAACTTAAATATTCATGTAGTTATTACATATGTAACTTGTCTTTTCCTCTAAAATATTTTCTTAAATATATCTAAACTGAGATTTGGTATCTCTGTCTTTGTTTGCAGCTAAGGAAGCTGTAAGACCTTACCTTTTTAATGATCATTTATTTAATTTATCTTAGTTCATAACTACCACTTTGGATACCATCTTTATATTCTCTGACAATATTGTGAAAACTAACGTTGATGATGGCGATATGTTGGCAAATCAATGAATTATATGTTTTCTGGTTGTTTCTTAGAGTAGGTCTAAGTTGTATACTGTTGGGATAATGAGGATTGTTGGAAGGGATCTCCTCTCTAGTCCTGCTCGAAGCAGCAAAATGGATAGGAGTTGTCAAAGGGCATGGATGAAGAACAACATGGAAAGGCAACGCATTTTCTTTGGCCTTAGCAACACTTGACAGCAGAGGGAGAATTTAAAGACAGTTAAGTTCTGCAGAGATTTTACCTAGCTGACTTCTTGATAATATTGCAAACTGGATTTTTCTTGAATTAGTGACAGGAACGTTAATCATAACTATTTAAAGCCACTAGGAAATATGAAGGCATATAATTTTAAAACATGACTAACTTCAGAAGTAGGGGAGAAAACAATGACTTAGAGCCACAGGCAGCAGGTCAGTCAGAGAGGGAAGCCTTTTCTGTAGAACTTCAGTTGCAATCATAAAGGTGTCTCTGTGAAGTCTCACACCTCCTCCATGGCATTGGGGTCATAAATGGCAATGTCATCTGCAGTCTGTTCTTCTGTGTTCTTTCACCTTTTGCTTTCATGCCCTGGCAATGCAGCAGCTGTGGCTCACCCAGGCAGAAAACAATACTGGGTCACAGGCATGCCCAGGAAGGCCAAGTTCTTGCATGCTATGCAGCTGCCTTTGTTGGGTTGTTCTGTTCACTCTCTCCAAATTTACTGCATCTTTTCATGAAGCCCTACTTGGAGCTGTGATGTTTCAGCAGTGTTTGCTCAAGGTGCAGCACCCAGTTGACCTTACAGTGGTAAGCTGTCCATTATGACTGCCACAGGGGGTAATGTGACTGTCTTTCAAAGGCACAAAGCCAAGGGGTACAGGAAGGGCTGTCGGATGAAGCGTGGGTCAGAAAACAGTGCCCTGACTTCTTGGCCAAGGGAGCTATATGCTAAAATGTTGTGATGAACCAGAGATAGTACTTAGTATTTCCATTTGCCATTTTTAGATAAAAATGATGCCCAGAGATGTTTAATGAAGACATCAAAAGCTGCCCTGTGCTGCTAGCATCACTGTTGTGTATGACAGCTCCTGGCTTGTACTGCCCATTCAGGCCCCCTGTGTAGAAATCTTTATGACTGGTGCCACCAGCCAAGCTTCATTTGGAAACATTTCACATTGGTGTAATAAGTCCTTCAACGAGCCACACGGTGACTGGGTAAAGGTGCCTCCTTACATGCAGTCATAAAATAATTCACGTTTGGAGGGACCTCAGTAGCTCCCTAGTCAGCTCTCTGGATGCTAAAAACGTCCATGGGTGGGCACTGCATGGACTCACTGGCTAGCCTGCTACACAACCAGGTTGTCCTCGTGGGAAGTTTTTCATCATATCCAGTGGGAAACTCTCTCCTTTCAGGTACTATCTGTTTTGTCTTGTCTTCCTGCCACACACTGTGAATCACTCATCAATAACTTCTTCAGGGTCAGAGAATAGTTGATTTTTTCTTTAAGTCACTTTTAAACTCATTGCATATGTTATTCTAGAAACACTTTTGCTGTTGGTGAGTTTAATTACTTACGGATTAGTCCCTATATATTTATGTATATATCTAAAGAGACTGTGATAGGTCCTACAATAACTCATGCAGGAAGCTTGTATCTAAATGTCCTCCCCTCTGCTTGCTTGATTTATTGGGACAAAGTATGGCTGAACCAAGGCCTCAGGAGAGCTGGAGAGATCAGCCAAGCATGGGCATTGCATAAATAGAAGGACATATTGCAAGAATGAATGCTGAATGGAAGTTTCATTTTGAAATATTTTTAATGTTAATGGGGGGAAGGGGAGATAATAGCAAAGACATTTTTAAAGTGCAGAACTGTCTTTGGTTAGAAAGTTTATGGTTAAAAAAAAAAGCGTTTAACAAAATCAGAGAGGGAAGATACAAAGAGATGTGTCAAGAGGCAGACAAAAATTAAGGCAGGGAAAATGAGGTGAGTTGTCATTCTGGAGCAGGATAGTATGCCATTCCCCCCCACTTCAGACTCATACAGAATTGTGGAACTTGCACATTGTCAGAGAGCAAGCAAGAGAGTCATACTTTCTGTGAGAAATCTGTGGTATGAGAGGTCTGTAGGGCCTGACAAATAATTGGTAGCCTGCAAGAAATGGAATTATAACCACTGGGAAAAAAAAGAAAAAAAACTCTGAACTAAATCTGTCTGGAAATAATGCTTTTGTGTGTGTGTGTGGTTTGTTGGGGGTTTTTTTGGTTTTTTTTTTAATTGCTCTATATTTGCAATATTACCACTGGGGAAAAAAAAGAAAAAAAACTGAACTAAATCTGTCTGCAAATAATGCTTTTGTGTGTGTGTGGTTTGTTGGGGGTTTTTTTGGTTTTTTTTTTAATTGCTCTATATTTGCAATATTTTCCAGTCTTTAAATGGAATTATAACCACTGGGGAAAAAAAAGAAAAAAAACTGAACTAAATCTGTCTGCAAATAATGCTTTTGTGTGTGTGTGGTTTGTTGGGGGTTTTTTTGGGGTTTTTTTTTGTTTTTTTTTTTAATTGCTCCATATTTGCAATATTTTCCAGTCTTTAAGCTTTTGTGATTATGCTTTGAAACTTCTTTTTTGTATCTGTGAAAGACCAGAAGCATTTTTCTGTACAGTGCAGAAAATGTTACCAGCTTCTTTGTTCAGTGGAAGGCCAGTAGGTGACATTCAGACTTTGGAATGCGTTATAATTATGTGGATTTTCTTGCCTAAATTTCAAATAGCTTTAAAACCATTGTATGAGGATGGTCAACAGTGCCATCAACACGAATACAATGCAGTACAGCTGGAGCTGTACAGACTACATTACAGCACCCTGCCTGCCATCCTTGCCTGCTGACTTGGTACAATTCTGTCACCAAGCATGGTCTGATGGTGGAAGATCTCATTTCAGGGGTTGAATTTGTATATCCTGAACCTGCAGTAGAAACTGGAGTGACTTGGAACTGTGATTCTCAGTAAGCAGACAGAGAGCAAGACATCCTGAATGTTCCATGCAAAACTACTGCTAGTGCAGCATTACTATTGTAGAATCAAGTAATAAAAATAGGTCAGTTAAATGGGTTGAACATTCATCCCTTCCTATTCACTGCTATTAAATACCAGCAGTCAGACAATGTATAATATGCATTTATAACATATAACACGCTGGATCTATTTCACTTTGCTCTTATTAAGATCGTTCTGCTGGGGGTGTTCAAGGAGAAGAAAATGTATTTTATTAATCTTTTTTTACAATCATAATCATTGAACAGTCCTTCCCAAGAGAGAATCACTATCAAAACTATGAAATGCTTTATGAACTTTTGCCAGCAGAAGTCAACTTGCTCTGATTCCACTCTGAAATGTGAGTCTGTGCAATTAACCTTGACACTGCCCTTTCTGTAAATGATAGCAGGTACAAACTTCCACTCCTAATTTCTGAACCTAAGTGTTTTGAAGCCTTGTTAAAAGAGAAATTCTACCCAGAAAGATGAAAATTGAAGGAAGAAAACTCAGTGTCTAATAAAGGCATCTGAAAATTAGAATAAAACATAATATTTAATGTGAAGTAATGCATAAGTTCTTAAGGATGTTGGAACAGAATTGTGTAGGGCAGGTTTGTCTATTTCAGGGAGTTGCATAGACTTCATTCCTTTAGAAGTTGATATGGGTATACTAAATTTTATCATGTTAAACACTGAAATGGAAGAGGCAGTGTTATCCTCACGGTTGCAGTAAGATCAAGGGTCTTGACTTACCCAAGGTCAAACAAGAAATTTGTGAACTGTGGCTTGTAGCATTTCAGCTGTTGAATCATCCTGCCTTAGCACAAACTACAGCATGTGGCAGTGAGTCTGTATGGTATGTTTTTGGAAGTGACAGAACAGAGTAAACTCTTGGGAGAGTTGGCAGTCTGATGCTGAGGCAATCACAGATTTTGTGAAACATGCAGGCTTTTTTTATTCTCTTCATCAGTTAAATTTAGAATGCAGTATATAGTCCAGCACTTGTCAAGCATAAATGACATGTAAAAAGTATATTGAGAAATATGCTTTCACTACTCTGCTGCCTTTTAACTTATGGAAAGCCATATTTATTAGAAAAGCTGACATTGTGCAGGGGGTTTCTCTGTTGTATATAGGACTTGGAGGACAAAGGACACCAATGAGAGTGTAAGTGGCAAATGATACTGTTGAGGTTCACCTCAGTGCCAAGGTTCTGGCTCTGGAGGACGTTCCCACACAAGGCAGCACACTGAGATGTTTCAGCAAATGCACAAACAGGGAATGATGGAAAATAGAACAAGTATGTGGCAGTGAGGTTAGGGCAGAGGTGACAGTGCTTGCTTTGGGGCACCTCTACAGCTTAGTTTTTTTAATGGGGACAAAAATAAAGCTTTCATGCTACCTTGTAATTTACAGAGGAGAAGGTATGTTTCTCTCCTGTCCATTTGGCCACACTTCCTCTGCTAAATCAGAAATGGCAGGGATTGAGAAAAAGGTAAAGAAGAACATCTCTAGATTTTCTGGTGAAGAATAAGTCAGAGAATTATTTCCATGAAGTTCTCATTGGCATTTATTGATGGGAGAAAGCATATGGAAAGTGATTGTTTGTCATACTTACCAAAGACAAGATACTTTCCATATTTCTTTATAGCATCTTGTTCCTTGCAGCCGTGCAGAGTGGGTCCATTCAGGGGAGGGGATCGAGAAGGGTGAGAGATTGCTGACTGCTCTTTGGGTTTGTGATGCTTGTTGGGCTGCAACTAAAAACTTCAGCAGAAACAGTAATCTCCACTTTTATTCATATATTTTTCCTTTATAGAGCAAAGCTTAAGTAATGCATTTGTACAATAAATCTTGTAGTTGCTCAGTTGGCTCAGTTTTTGACTAGACATCACTTTTATTCATATAATTTTCCTTTATAGAGCAAAGCCTAAGTAATGCATTTGTACAATACATCTTGTAGTTTCTCAGTTGGCTCAGTTTTTGACTAGACAGTGTTGATTCTCCGTGATTAATGTGACCTTATTGAGATTTTATTCAAGAACCATTGAAATAAGCACCATAAGGGGGAAACCTACTATTTTTGGTTTGTTGTCGTTGTGTTTAGGCCACATGCACAATGCCTTCCTTCATGTTTAAAATACCTTTGAAAATTATTTCCATGAATTCAGAAAATGCACAATAGAACTAGAGGATGTAGTAATTACAGCTGGTAATCATATTGTGGGTTTAGGTGCTGACAAAGTATAACATAACCTGTTTTAATTAACTGTATTCTTTTTTTCTCAGTAATATTGTTAGAAACATATGTAGCTGTTTGTCAAGGACCTTGTACCAGTGTTCTTCCTTTTATAATAAAGTCACAGAGGCAAATTGCTGCTTATTTACACAACAACGTTACCTATAGAAGTGACAAGCATGAGAAAAATGTCTACCCTACACTTTTTAATCCTCTAAACACTTGCATGGACATTTCAGTGGGACTTTCCATATGCATGAAGCAGATGACAGCCTTTAAGAGTCAATTCTAAAGAGCAAGAGATTATTTTTTTAAAAAAAATTGGAAAAAAAAAAAACGACAACAGTTAGTACCTGGAATATGGCATGCATTTTTTTTACTAACAAACAGACAGATGAAATTAGATGGTAATGTGAGTCCTGGAAGAAATTTTGCTTCCAAGGGTCACCAGTAGTTATGCTGTGTTTCATAATTGTAATAAATGGGTAAGTTAAGCTTAGAAAAAGGAGCACTGAAAACATGAGTTATGTTCAGTGGGGTGACGTGAGAGAAGTGAAGGCAGAGAGACAATGTTCTAGCAGGAA
>NW_008618258.1:15269-16083 GCF_000691845.1 Merops nubicus
ACTAAGAGAGAATCATTAGTATAAATAAAACAAAATAAAATAAAATATGCTAGACATCTAACAGTGCACAGCGAATGGGGACTTGTTTATGGTACCCCAAAGTTTCAACAGGTTTTATGTACCATCTGAGTTTTTCTTGTCCTTATATTCTGGGAAGATCTTGCTTTCTGTAATTTTTATTAAACAAAAATAGTGTGCATCTCAACAGTTTACTATGTTATTTTCTAGCACTGTGGGCTGTGGTCGTGTTTGTGTTGGCTTAGGTTATATGCTTTGCATAGTTTGAATGCTTGGTGGGATTGATGCTCTGTAGTCTGAACTCCTTAGCTGGATTATCCATTAATATCCGTGGCAGTTTATATTTTGATTTTCAGCTGAAATATTTTCTTGGCTGTTCATTAAATGAGGAATCTTAGAGTACTCCCTAGAGTATGTCTTCTGAGAGAATATAATTAAGGTGATTTACTTCACAAGCAATATATGAATATATGCAAAAAAAGAGAGACTTGTCATTTCAGTCACACTTTACCTTGGGAAGCTTCTTTCAATATGTAAATGCGTGCAAAAGATGCACAAGTATATCTTCAACCAAGGTGAAGAAATTTTCAGTTCTTGTCTTTTCTACACACTGAATTTCTACAGCTTTCTGTTCTGTGGGAGTGCAAGTGCTTTGCAGTACTTGGCTATACCCTTCTGCCTTTTTAAAAAGCTCTTTTCAGTACACCTAGAATGGAGAGGACCTCAGCTGTATTTAGAGCAGTAGTGAGGTTAAATCAAGGCAACAATGAGGAGACCTTCAAAGTCTGCAGATAGA
>NW_008618259.1:0-34451 GCF_000691845.1 Merops nubicus
AACCTGAGGGATTCTATGATTCTATAACTTCTTGTGCACTCCCAGCCTGCGCACTGGTGGGGTGGGGTGAGAAGCAGAAAATGCTTTGATTCTGTGTAAGGAGTGCTCAGCAACAGCTAAAACATCCCTGTGTTACCAACATTGTCTCCAGCACAAATTTAAAACAGCCCCGAACTGCCTACTCTGAAGAAAATAAACTCCTAGCCCAGACCAACATGGGGGGGTAAATGATATATCTCCACTGCAGGGCAGGTGCAGGAGATAAAGTTTATTCTCTTTATCAGGTTGCTCAGGGTGCTTAAGGTGCTATTCTGAAAGGCTGGAAGGGAGGCTTTGAATGTCAGGCTGAGCTTGAGTTTCTGTGAAGAGCACTGTAGCTGCTATGTTGTGTGCTGAACACACTGCTCAGCATGATTAAAGAGTCTTCTCAGATTGAATCCCTCAGGAGATAGAGACTGGGCACCTGCAGGCTGGGAATAGTGTTCTTTAGTCCTCAGCCTGAGATGGGAACAAACTTGTTTGGCTTTCCTGTGTGGCAGCAGTTGTGGGTTTGCTCTGAAGGATGATTTGGATGGCAAAAAAGCATGTAGCAACAAGCTTGGCAGCAGTTTGAGGACTGCACTTTTTGGTTTAAGGTCTGGAATCTTTTCTGGCTTTGGTGTAGGTGTCTCATTGTGAGCTTCAAGTGATACAGTCAGATACGTTATTGGAAATCATAACCCAAGGACAGATGGAATAACTGCGATGTGAGGCACCTGGAAGCTAGCTTCGGTGTTGGGGAATTTTATTTTTTTAATGCTGCTCTACTATGGTCTATGTATTAGTGTAAGCACTGGAGAAATTTGCTTTGTTACCTACTAGTTAGAAGGTCTGAAGTCAGAATGAAGTCCTCTGATTTTTGCTTCAATGGCTTGAGAATTGTAGTATTACACTTTAAAATGTTCAATGTCTTTTGTTGTGGTGGGTTTAACCCAGCCAGCAGCTAAGCCCCCAGCCAGTAACCTGCTTGGAGTGTGCCTCTACCCCACAGCCCCACCAGAGGGATGAGGGAGAGAACTGGAAGAGCACAAGCAAGAAATACTCATGGGTTAAGACTAAGAACAGTTTAACATGTGAAGAGCAAAACCCTCACAAAGTAAGACAAGAGCAATCTCTATCTCCTGTTACTGGACCAATTTATCACCTGTTATATGAGGGAAATGCCCACCAGAAAAAAACCTCCAGGTGATACTCACACTGTGCTCCTGGATCCTGAAAGAACTGAGCCAATGGTTGAGTACCAAGTTGCTTGGTGCTTGCAAGATGGAGGTGGTTCTGGACTTTGCCACCAGCAAAACTGTAAACATTGGTGGAAATTTCATGCCGAAATATAAAATGCATATGGGGATGGGATGCTTTGGGGTTAGGAAGCAACTCACATAGTGCAGTTTTCATTTTAAGAGTAAGTTCAGTGAGTTTTAGACTCCCAAATCTCTTCTTTGCTTTTCCCCACGTCCCAAACCCCATTATATACTATGTCTATCTCTGAAAAAATGCAACTATTTAATGAATAGCTGTTATGCTCTAAGAAGAGAATTGAAAATTCTAAATTATTCACTGAAGAATTTTAGAGCATTACTAATTCTGAGGTTAAAATCCATTTCTGATCAGGCATGTTATTAAGGGTCTATTGTGGAGTACTGATAAGGTACAAAAGATTACCTTTTAAATTACTGTATTTTAGCCTGTGAATACAGTCAACACCTAGGGACAACTTTGCTTTCTGTGAGAATGAAAAGCCTGCCAATGAAATGATTGGTATTATGAGCTAAACTGTGCAGAATTAACACTTTCAATTTAACGAGGATACGTGTATAAAAAAGAGTCTAAGTCGGTTCTTGCAGCATAGTTCAAGCTGAAACAATGCTATTGTACTCCTGGAAGATTTTCTTTCTCCTTTTTCTGTGAAAGGGCTGATGACCAGGGCTTGCATTTTTGGCCATTTCCCACACGCTCTCTGATCCTGCAGGAGAGTGTTCCCTGCTCCTAATGAAGTCAGCAGAGTAGCAGTTAGGCTCCTTTACACAAAAGAGGTGTTAAGGCTGCATACATCATCAGTTGCTTCCTGAGGAAAGACAGTTTCTTCCAAGCTCAGATCCACTCTTTCTCTCTTTTTAATCTGGATTTCAAAAGTAGAATAAGCACTGTAAAGCTGTTCATCCTTCATATGGAAATTAAGTTTGATTCTTATTTGAGACTGGTGTAAGTACACATAAGAAAAGGTTGTATAATACTATATACACCAAAGGGGGCTGAATTTGAATTTTGGCACTTTAATTGTTAAGATGACAGAGTAAAAGTATTTCTCTAGTTTATGGGATTTATTTTTTTTTTTAAATGAAATCTTGGTTTCAATCCATAGATAATTTCTACCTACCTAGTCACATATACTGAAAGCTCTGACAGCATCACCAGGAGAATGTGTGTTATCTGTTTCAAAAATGTCCCCAAATCCCACAGCTGCTCAGCTAAATTTAAACAAATGGAAACAAAACAAATAAATGTAACTGATTTGGCTGTCTTTATTTTGGGAACCCCGATGGCTGGGGTGTTGTGTAGAACATGACCGGACCTAGTGGAGATGAGACTCAGAAATCCCTCAAGACTCTATGTTAGAGAGTGCAACAGAAAATTCATCTGTAACACCTGAAGAGAAATACACTGAGTTAAATGAAAAAGCATTTTTTGGTGAAACTTTTGTTTCATTTGCAGTTGTCTTTTTTTTTAAAAAAAAAAAGCAAAACCAAAAACAAACAAACAAAAAGACCCCCACCTAAATCTATCACATATGTGTTCTTAATAATGACCTTGGAGTTGTACAAGAATCCTTAGAACACCACCACACCACCACCCCCAAATAAAAGA
Organism: Merops nubicus; assembly: GCF_000691845.1. Lineage (NCBI taxonomy): Eukaryota > Metazoa > Chordata > Aves > Coraciiformes > Meropidae > Merops > Merops nubicus. The sequence continues at coordinate 2,905 of NW_008618259.1, forward strand.
AGAAAAAAAATAAGCAAATGGTAAAAGATGTTTGAGATGTTAGTGTTTCCTGCATGACTACATAGTAAAAAGTTCTTTCAGTGTCCTTCACGAAAGTATGTAGGGATGTAGGATGTATTTATGTTCATCTATGTTGTGGGCTGACACCGGCCAGCAGCTAAACACCCACAGAGCCACTTGTTCCTCCCTACCCCACCTCTCCAGCAGGACAATGGAGAGACTAGGAATGGCAAAAGTGAAAAAAAAATGTGGGCTGAGATAAAGACAGAAGGAAAGGGGGGAAAAAACCCAAGTGAAGCAAAGGCAGCAACCCAGCACTTCACATAAATTGAGCACTGCCCTGCCAGTCTGTGAGCAATGGCCACCTTGGAAGTCATGTCCTCACCATACCCTCATGCAGTCCTCCCCCCAAAAAAAACCCCCCCCCGCCTTTATCCTCCAGCTTTTTCCTCTATTCCATTTTTCACCATTCAGTATGATGTTACGTAGTATGGAATATCCCTTTGGCCAAATCAGGTGAGCTGTCCTGGTTATGCCCTCTTCTAACTTCTTGCCTATCCCAATCTACTTGCTTGTGAAAATTTTCACAGATATAAAGCTAATCCTTTGGAGCTGTTATTACATTTATTTTACTACCTTTCTGGAGCTAAATACAACTTAATTAGAGTATGATGGATTTTTGTCTCTCAAACATGAAAAGCAGACATGTGGCAATCTGCTCTTGTGGCAGGTGCACCACCCTGATAAAGACCAAAATTTCTCAATCACTGAAAGTGCTAAACCTGGAAGCTGTGGTTTAGGGGTCAAGCCACAGGGTGGTTGTAGTCAAGTTCATACCTTGGTGGAGGGATAGGAAAGGCAAGGCCATTCAGTTGACAGACAAGGTGAAGCAAATGGAATGTCTTGGTTGAGAGAAGTTTCTAGACTGTTGACAATATATGACCATGGCTGGAGTATTAATGGATCCCTGCTGGAGGGCAAATAGAACCAGACCTCCTTGGAGCAGTAGGTCTGCAGTCAGGGACTCTCCTCTTGGATTGGGATGCCACTCAAACCAGCTCCTTGAGGTTGAGAGCTCTCGTCCTGCTGGGTGAGTGATTGAACATTTTGGGTCATCATTCCTAAAACTTGAGCTTAAGCTGTCTGTGTGGTATTAGTTCCATTTGACAGATACCTGAATCTGTAGTTTACTTATGTTTATCAATTTTCCTGAGAGAATCTGTAACAGCTTTTAAAGGGTGGATTAATCTTTGCTTGTCTCAAGATGTCTTGCAATTTAATATTGTGTCTTTGTCAGTCATATCTTTTCATTCTAACTTTTCTCAGAAAAAAAATTTTGACCTTTTGTGTCTGTCAACATTTTTGTTTATAGATTTTGAATGATGGATTGAGAAGAAAGTTGTTTTCCTGAAAATCTTTGACGTTTCTTGAGACAACAAAAACATCCAATCTGTTGCCTAGAATCTTTATTCTTGTGACTTTTTTTTTTAATGTATTTTAAGTCTATTTATGGATGTTGATAAATTATGCATACTTATTATCGCACAACTTTAAGGCCTTATATTCATTTACCATGTAAATGTTCAGATAGCAGAGCACCACTCTAGGTCTCATTTCTCTGAAACCAGAGGCAGAGAAATCCCAGATCTTGTCATGGGTGCTGATGGTGCAGACCTGTAACAGTTCTCAGTACAGAAAGGAAGATAAATTAATTCTAACACTCAGCTTATTATAACCTTTGTAAAATAACTTCTGTCAGCTAGTGTAGTTAGTATCTCTAAAACTCAGTTTAAGAAATACTTTCCTGCAATAACTTCTCCAAAAATATTTCTGGTTTTAGAAATAAGCTGCCAAGTTTTTCATCCCTCCATCTGTATTAAATTCAGCAGTTTAGAACAGAAACTTTGGCCAATGCGTATTCTGCATCTTTTATTTGTCATTTTGAATGATTAGCTGTCACACTAGAATTTTTAAATGTGGATGCTATTTTGATGGCTAGTAGAAGTTTGCCTGGTTTTCTGAGGTGCCCTGGCTGTATCCAGTAGTGACTGTTGTGTACAGCATGTGTTGTGAAGGGCACTGTGAGGTGAGTTGTCTTCGGCATTATGACGTTTTGTGGATTATACCCTATTGCTTTGTGGATTATACCCTATCATACTGTGCCAACCTAGTTTAGTTTTTAGGCCACAGCACTTAGTATACTGTGTTGTTCTAAACAAGATACTGGCCTTTATTAGGGAATTACAGAATTAAAATCTGAATCTGCATTAGGTATTCTATTTATGGGCTGAATTTAAGAAACATGTTGATGGTTTTGAGATATGATGGAGACTTGTGACTACACAAAGGACATAGCTAAATTTACTTTATGCTGTAGGCTCTGTTACTCTGTTGCTGAGTAGTGTTAGGCCTGACCTGTACCTCATTCTGCTCTGTAGTTACTAACAGCCAGGAGTCTCTTCAGCAGATGAAGAAACTTGTTTTCTTTTTCTTGGGGAAAGAACTCTGAATACTCTAACAGAAATGGCAAAACGACTGAAAGAACAACCACTAAACTTTCTTAGCTTTCTAATTTTTTAATTTTAATTTTTTAATTTATTTTTTTATTTTCTTAATGAAAAATGCAGTTGCAATTTAAACCCTCTCACTGCTTCTGATTTTGACTTTCTGCAGGAAAAAAAAAACTCATTGTCCCCTGAATTCAGACTTTCCCCAGCATGCTTTGCAGGAGAGTGGTCTGACTGCATGCTGAGTGCCTCAGTTGCTGCTGATATAGTTGTTGTTTTCTAAAGGTGGAGCATTGTCCACTGGCACTAGCAGGGCTGTCAGTAATCTTTATACTGGAACTAGCACCATTACTGTCTTTCTGTCTGTCAGTCATCATTGTTAAATTCTGTACTTTTCTCTGGGACTCTGAGGCATGTTTCAGATTAGAATTAGTCAGGCATGTTTAGCAAATCTGGTTACTAGCTGAAAGCAAAACAGTTTTGTTCTCCTGATTTCCCCTTGATCACAGCTATAGCTATGGAGATCTTTGCCCCATGCTATCAGAAAGAGCAATATTTTACAAGGAATTTAAAATTCTCATGCTCAGTTATGAATTTTTCTTTTGGATAATGATTTCTTTTTCTACCATTACAGCACTTTTATTTTTAGATTTTATTTTGCAACATATCCTCTAATATTTGAACTGTGCTGCCAGTCACATCTTAGTCTGTTCTTTATGCCTTTAGCTATTTGACCTTCCACTTTTTTATTTTATTAGAGAGTATATTTAGAACATGTTATTTCAGTGGTCTCTTTCTGGCTATGTTTTAAATTGTCATGCTATTACTAGTTATGGCATGTTATTACTAGTTATTCAGGCAGTTCAGTTACATGAAATTAATCTACAAATAGCTTTGGCAGATGCTGTGCAGGTAAGCTGGTAGGCTGATAAATATACCTTGTTGTTAAATGATTGTTTAAAGCATTTTGAAAGACTGTTATAGCAATAATAGAACACAATGAAGGATGCTGTGTGAAAAACTATCAAAGAGGTCACCAGCCTGATGAGACAGATTTTAAAACTACAAACTACACCAGCTCTGCATTGCAGCTGAAATTGCCTTCCATAAGCAAATCTCCACCTATACCTGTTACCTGTCTTTTCTGGGTGACTAGATGCTAGGGAAATGGCTATTACATGTGACCAGATTTTGCTGCCTAGAAACCATAAGACTGTGATTGAGAGATGTAAGCCAATAAAAAACAGCATTAGCCTATCAAGCTCAACTGACCTTCTATCTTTTTTTTTTTTCCCTGATTAGCCTCAGTGCTGTGCTTAACTTTAAGTAATTATCTGTTTCAATCATCCACAGGGATTCTTCCCTACCTTTCATTAATTTGGAGGGCTATCCATAAGACTTTTGATCATTTGTGTCATCCCCAGCATAGTTTTATAATAGGGATTTTTTTTTGTGTTTTATCACACAGGGAAAATGCTGAGGTCTCAGTGCAGACCTGGAAGGGAAAGGACATACCCATTAGCTTCACTCTCCATTCTGTCTTTCATCTTGGAAATGTGCAGTTTCTTTTCTCATCCTGCAATAAATCCAGTTTTGCTGCAGCACAGTGGCGTGTACCTAGTGTCTACCCTGCCATGGACCAGCAGTGACCAAGACCACCCTGCTTCCTTCCTGGTACCATTTTCCTTTTGAGACTGGTAACCCTACTTCACTATTTCAACAATGTGAATTAGTAGGTAAGGTTTTTATTATGTTTCCTTCCTTGTAAGTGTACTAATTTGCATAAATATTGACCAACTTTTAAGGTCTGTTTTGCTAGCAAAGGGAGAAAGCAGGGTATGAAAGCAGAGTAGGAATATTGATCTGGTGAACACTACAGGATTTGGCATCAAGTACAGCTCCACTTCCTCTATGCCCACAGGTTAAAAAACCTGTGGAACCAGGTCAGAGGAACCAGGAGCTAATATATTACATTTTTTGTTTAATAATATCTTAGTGTAGTGTAAAAATGAGGTGGGGATTTAATCTGCATTGTGAATGAATCTTTTTAATCTGCATCTTAGCCTGAATATTGTAATGACTTCATTCTACAGCACTCTACTGCTTCTGTGTAAGATTTCATTATTTTTTTTTAAAAAGAAACTGGGAGACAAGGCCATATTAGATTTCAGAAATTGAATTTGGATGAACACAGATTTCAGAAAGCTGGGTATTTAATGCAATTTCCAGACTGTCTGTTTGACTGTGAGCCAAAGACATTGTGCTTTGTGGACACTGAACAGATATTTGAAAAGGAATCTGTAGCCAAAGCACTCAGTTCACCTTCATAATCCAAGAAATGACATATGCAAATTGTTAAGACCAAAAACCTAAGCAGCCAAACTTTGGAAAGTGATGGGAGGAAATTTGTTTACACAAACTTCTTTTGGACTAGTTGCTAACATGGGCTAAATAAGATTCATTGCAATGTCTTTGCAAAAGCTACTAAATGATGTGATATTTTTGCTGCTAGACATGGGCCTTAGGATTTCATCCCTATGCTGGCTTAGAAGTAGTGTGTGAGGTGGCAGAGAAGAATAGGGAGAATTAAAAGAAGAAATGTTTCCCTGGAATGGTATAATGAACAACAAATTCAGATATTTATATCCACGGCACAGAGATGTTACTTTCATTTAAAGAAGAAAGAAAACAATGGAGCAAGCCCTTAGTGGAGATGTGGAATATTCTTTATCTCTTTGCAAATAGAATTCCCAAGGAATTTTGAATGCAACCTCTATTAGAAGCTGGAACTGAGTATGTAGCTAGAGATGGTTTTACTACTGTTCAGTCATTTGTGTCATTATCCTTCCACTCTTTTCTACTTCCCTCATTTTCTCTCTTTTCCTTCTCTCTGAATTCACTGGTTGCTCTCTCTTATAGGCTTTGCTCTTTAATGCCTGCAACTCAATCCTTCTACATTCTTCAGTCTCACCTTTTATAGGTAGACAACTCTTGTGTACAGCCTGAGCATCGTGAGGGGAGCTATGGAAGGTTCATCCTTTTTCTGATATTCAATGCTAGAGTTCAGTGCTTGGCATCGGCAAACAAAGGCCACTGATGAGGGTCTCCACAGAGTCAAGGCAGGCCATTGACAAAGGCCTCTTTGGTCTCCACAAGGCAAGGTTGGAATGTTCATAAGATGAGGTGGGCATATTACAGTAATATGCAGGGGAACTGAAACATACTCTGATGGAATAAAATCAGAGGTTTCTTAATTTTTAAAAAGTGTGTTTAAAAAGTATGCTCTGCATGTGAATGTAAAAGTTTTTATAGGTTGCTCGTAAGTTGCTGATGTCTTAGAAGAACAAGTCACAAACATGTTTCTATTCTTTACTTGCAAAACATCTGCTTTTCTCTCCACTTTGTGGGAGGTTAAAATCTTCATAGGAAAGAGGTTACAAGCCCATTTTATTTAGAACCTAATTTTAACCCGGTTTCTCAATGTAACAAGGCTCATACTGTTAAGTCTCCCTACTATTTTTCTGATAGTCAACAAGATAGAAGAAAGTGGCCTAGTGAAAGTAGGGGTACAGACTCCAAAAGAAGAGTTCAAAGTGGAATATTTCAGCCTGAAAACTAAAAGTTGCCAGAGGTACAGGAAACATCAAACTCAGTCTGAGAGTAGTAGTCCAGCATTGTGGTGCAAGCAATCTACCTGATAGACAACTTACAAACTGAGCATGTCTTGTGCTACACTACACTACTCTTCTGTCTTGCTGCCTCCTTTATCCGGCATATTATCTTCTGACTTTCTCTGAAGATTTTTTTTAATGTTTGCTTTCCTTTATACAAATTTCTTGCTCTTTGTCTCCTGTCTGCACTCCCTGCTCCCCCAGTCTTTCAGGATGTATTAAGTTTGGCGCTGTTCCAGTTAGGCTGCTCGAAGAAGAATGGCTATTTCTGAAAATTCGTTTGCTGTGAGTGGTGGAGATAGCCAAAGTTCCTATTCAGCTTAAGGGACAAATAATTGGCTTGCTGCCAGTCCTCAACGTATATTCAAGCAATTGTCCTAAACAAAGCCAGGATATCAAGAAACTTCATGATGAACTGAAACCGATGCATTTCCCCGTTTTATTATGCCCTCAATATCCTACCAATCTCAAGTTATAGTTTAGTTAGTAACATAAAGCCCAAGTTAGATGATTATGAGGATAGTATTTGATGTAAGAGACTTCCTACAACCCTGTGGATAAAGGAAGGGAATTCTCCTTGAGCATGCTTTTCACCTCCATGCATGAGTGAACTAGTGACAAATAAATAATCATAGAGTTTTCCTTGAATAGAATCCTCTTCAATGTCTCTAAGCATTACCATGAATTGCAACCCTAAGTTACTACCTCTGCGAATAATAGAAGCAGGCAAATAAAATGTTATCACTACACATCACACTGAAAAAAAAAAATCCCTTGCTGATAATGATTACAAGTGACAGTTTCTTTCATGCAGTCCATAAGCTAGGGTTTGAACTCATAGTAGTGCCACATCTCATTATGCAAAATGATTGTGGTGAGGGAGAGCAAAAGAAACAAAAATAACGTTCTTATAAGAATGAGAATTCTATTTAACTCAGTTAAATAGAAAGGTTTAACTCAGCTCATGAGTGTGTTGTGACAATGACCACAAATACCTAGGTGTCTGAAATAAATCAGATTTGTGTGGAAAGCTTGCCTTTTAGCCTCTATAGCTTAAGAAAGGGCAGCAGAAACATGAGGTCAAGAAAGCCCAAACTATATAGTCTCTCAAATAACCTTATCTATTTATAGTCTCTCAAAACAACCAAACAGGAGAAATCAGTTCCTCAGAAAAAATAAACGAAAGAAAGTCTATTCTGCAGCTTATTAAGATTCTGAAACTCAGCATCTAGCACGGCAATAATCAAAATTTGATGTCTTTCAATGGAAATTTTTAGACCTTTTTCTTTTTCCCCTTTCAGTGCCAGTAGAGTCTCTGTTAATGTGACTAAGCATGCTCTAACTCTGAAATCACTTATGCTTCCCGTGTGTTGTAGCCAGTACAATGGGTTTGTTCTTGTTTCCTTTCCATTTGACCTTGAGTCTCTCGATCTGGCAGCACTCCAGTTTGATTTCAGCAAAAGTATTTCACCTGTTGGCCTTACCTGGTATGTGGCACTTGTGACTTCAAGTCATTCTTTTCCCAGGTATCCATGTGGTGAAAATACCTACTTTATCTTCTCAAAGAAAGGAGATGATGGATAATTTAGCGCTGTTAGAGTCCAAAAGAGTGGGAAGGAAGTATCTTTTTCTTGGGCCTCCATGTGAAGGCCCTCAGAAACACTGATAAGTGCCACTGGTTGTAGAGGGAATATGGAGATTCAAGATGTTGCACAATGTCCTTTATCAGGAGGCAAGGACTAATGCCTTCATTAATCCATGAGAAATATATTTTGATTATTGAAGTAAAAGTGTGCCTTAGCAGAATGCATCTTACTATATTCACATATATTGTGTTCCATGCATCAGTTAAAAATACACTTTCATTTGCTGCAGACAGCCTAGGAAATTTTGAAATCTATCCATGCAATGAAATTTCTTATTGCACGGTGGATTCCAAGGACCAACATTTAACCTGAGTGTTTATCTGAAGATCATGCAGGCAGGCTTTGAGATCCACCTTCTATAAATTTTTGGGTGTGATCTCAGGTGGTAATCAGGAAGAATTGGAATTTGCCATGTAATTAATTCACTTGTCAGTTTACACTGTCAGCAAAAAGTAAGGAATAAATACCAGTTTCACCATTTACAAATATTGCAGTTACTCATTTCCTAGTTTGTGGCATTGCTTGAGGTTTTCTGTTTACCCTTCAACACCATAAGGGTGAAATGCACTAGAACTAGCTTTATGATTCTCGGAGTTCTTTTATTTGATGAGTTTATACACATATTTCAGATGGATCTTTGCAAAGTAAAATTGTTACTTCTTGGGAAAAAAACACAAAACACAACATTTGTGATCCCGCTTAAACACTTGTCAGAAGTGCCAGAGAGTATGCTGAAACCTTGATATGAACAGATATTTGTTCTACTTCATGACTGTGTATTTTATATTAGATAAACATCATAATTCTCTGTCTACAGAAAATATTGCAGTTCTGGTTTTGCATTTGTTTCCCTTCATTGTTCCACCATCCACAGATCAAAATGTTCTCTAGAAATATCTTTTAAATGTTTTTTAATCTATTTTTGAAATTATTGCAGAGACCTGAATGAATATATTTGATATTTTAAAAATACGTTAATACGTTGCTCTGCTGAAGTGGACATGAAACATGTTAACGAGCTTTTTCCCTAAGTAAATATGTATAAATTCAATGCATTTTAAAACAATGGAAATTAATATTCTCATATTTTGTATATCACAAATAGACTTTCACTGAAATGAAAAATGTTTTAATGCCATCAAATAGTTAAAGAAGGCCACGAGTGAAACCAGACCCCTTCCATCCCAGAGCTCCAGCTTCATACTGAGGCTCAAATTTGAGGCTATTAGTCTTAAAATCTCACAAGTGTGACTTAATCCCACACAGATTGTGCTCAGCATCTTGCAGATTAAGGTGCAATTTACAGTAGCTAGCATTGACAAATTTGGCATGCTGCTGTTGGAATCTTTGCAAGTAGTTATTAAATGTATAATTATCAACTGCCCTGTGCTCATGATTAGTTTGCCATTCCATAATTTTGTGATTGTGTCATAGTTAATACATAAAAGAATGTCTAAATAAAGAAATAGTCATTAGGTTTTCTGATCAGTCTTGCTTTAAAGGCACAATTGTTCTTTCTGATATTGAATGTACTTCAGATGTTTATATATCAAGTGTATATTAATATTGTTCCTCAGAAGATAAGAGCCAATATGTAATAAGATTCAAACCTATGCAGTAACTCTGCTTGTGTTGTTTATAGGAAATGTTAAAATTTTTCAGAATCAACAATAAAACAGTAGTGTGTTTTTTTCAAAGAAAATGTAATTATGTAAAAATGTATGAAAGATAAATTTGATAAAAACTGAATGAAGATACATCCCATTTTAGCTTCCATAAATGAATCCTTTTGCAAGGGCTAGTGTCACTTCCTGTGCATGGTGACAGCAAATGACTGTCCAGACGATATCAACATGAGGTGGTAGAGTTTGATTTAAAGTCATTTATGTATCAGTTCTCCATAAGTTTAGCTTTTTAGGATGCTGAAATGTCCCTTCAGTTATCCATCAAGAATGCAAGCTGTGTAAAATAATTACTTACAATCTATATCATTCAGGAGTGATACAGATTTCCTGTTGAGACTTTTTTTTTCCATCTTCAGTGAGATGGTGACATAAAGGTATTGTGAACTAAGGGTTTTGTTGTTTGTTTTAACGGGTTGACTCAAATGTTTTAGCTGTAAACTAAAAATATTTTGAAGTTTTTGTTCCCACATAACCCTTTCGCTTTGCTCTTCCTGAAAATGAGATTGCAAAAGTTTACTGAGAAAAGTATAGTTCATGTAGTAGCTGCACTTTGTAAAGCTAGACTTACTAAGGTAATTCTATAGAACTGTATTTTTAGTTTGTGAACTTCAGACCTTTGGTCTAGGGTTATCATTTTATATTATTTCAAATTTGAAGTTTTGTTGAAAAATACATTCAAATTGAATGTAAGTTTTAAAAGCTTTTAACATTTGTAACTTTTAATAACATTTACATATTTCTATGTATTCTTTACTGATTTGCAAGGCTTTAATTTTTTTCCTGATCAATTCTTACATTCAATTCTAGCAGTATATTTTGGCATCATAGATTTTTGACAGATGAAGGCTAAGGTAATTCAAGCTTTGCTCAGTACTCAACAATTTAATGTTTGTATTTAAACACATTCTTAGTTTCTGCCTGATAAAAATGAGTACTTACTTTCAAAGTAAAAGTAGCATTTATTAGCACTGAAAGTGAACTGGTTAATGGCCTAAGCATGTCCTTGAAGGATCTGGACATAAAACTCACTTACTTAGGCTATTTTGTTTGTGAGTTGGCTGTTTGTTTTGTTTTCTTTTCAGATAGATTGGCTATGTTGAGAATCATTTCAGGATGCGAATTATATGTAAAAAACTTGTTCGTATCCAATGTGTGAAAACCTAGCTGCCAGGATGGACTCACTAGTCAATGCTTGGGTTTCTCTTTTCTTTCTGGAAGAATTCTTTACATCAAAGTTTCTTAACATTCAAAGCCTATTTGTTGAAAACTGAATACAAAGTGGGCAACTGTTTATTTTTGTGAGTAACAAAACCGGAAATGTGCTGGAGAATTCCTATACTTAATGGTTGCTTTTGAGTCCATCATTACAATCTTGATATCTTCCTTTACTGAAATATCTTCCTTTACTGAAAGGAGCTATTCCTTGCTATCCTGAGTCAGTAATACAACACTCATCTCTTTTTTCCTTTCCTCAGAAACTGTGTACATATGAGTCTAGTTAGTCTGAGTGGTGTATTTTACTTTTGAGAGTAATGTCAGTGGAACAGAACAAGGACTTGCATATCCTGCTTATTCTTGGGGAGGAGTCTCAGTTTTCAGGGTGGTAGTAGAGAGCAGGAGGAAGGGGGTGGGAACCCCAAACTGTTCCTGCTGGCACCTTCCTCACCCAGAACCCACCTGCAACCTGCTGCATCTGGCTAACAGAAATCTCTGCTGATACTCTGTTGTGTTCTCATTCCTTGGGACAATATATTCTCTGAAACAAAAAAAATGTTCTTACTGGTGCTTTAATGTACAGCCCCAGATCACACCAGTGAAATGTTACTGATATTCTCAGTTCTTGTATAAATGTTTGACAAAGAATTTTCTCAGTGAAGGCTTGGTGTAGCTAACTCTGACTAGCTAGGTGATGTAATTTATCAGGTAGGTGTTTGTGTACTTGTGTAAGTAAATTATACAGTTTCAATATTTCAAGAGAGACAGAATCTAAAGATGAAGAGAAATTCTTGATATGAGGTTTACTTTGTTCCATGTTCCATCTAGAAATTTTATGGCTCGGGGAAGAGGGTTCTGTTTGTGCTGTGGGTTTGGTTTTGTTTTGTTTTGTTTTAATTTCATTTTTTATTTTTTTTTTTATTTTGAATTTCTTATTAAAAATAGTCAATAATGAAAACAAACCAGCAGAACCCCCCCCATATTATCATTAAATAAATTGGAAATAAAGGTGACAAAGATACACTCAAAACTTTCAATTTTTTTCCTATCAGGATTTTGTTGAAACTGGTGCATAACAGAGAAAATTTGTTTCTTGAATCCAGATCAGAATTTAGATTAAAATTGAACAGATTTAGAGCGTTTCTAATACACAGATAATTTTTTTTATTGTATTTAAAGGTCATGTCTTTCTGTCAAATTAACATTCTCCAGAAGAATACTATTATGAATAAAGCTGTTATTAGTTGTTTCTAATTCCAAGACTTCTTTAAAATTTTTCCCATAGAAAAATGAACAAACTGATTCACATGTAAATTTTGCCTGTATTACTGTTTCATTACTTTTAAATGAATTAGATTTTTTGAACTATTGACTACAAACGTGTCCATGATTTCATCCAGTTTTCAGTTAGAAATGATAATGAAATACTAGAATGTACAAGTTAAGAGAATCCTGAATAATATTTTAGTGAATGCTGCATAACTAGAAAGGTTGAAGATCTTTCCTAAGTATAGAAGACACATAGGTATATATGTGTAAAGTGTTTGGAAAGACGAGGACTGAAAAAAAAAAAAATGTAAAATAATTCTGTAGAAATTATTCTGAAGTATTTCTATAGCAAGAATAATTTTTTTATAAGTGCCAAAGTTTCTTCAAGTGCCCAGTAGTTACTGGGAAATCCTATTCGTGTTCATATATACACACCAATCTCAAGTGAAATTGGAAATAAACATGAATATGTAGGCATTGTTTCTTAGGACTCAGTGATTCTTTGTTTCCTTAAGTAATAATTTATCTGAAACATTGTTGGGGGAAATAGCTTCCAGGCTAATAGCATTTAGTTGAAAGAAAGTTCATGATTGGAAAATCTGAAACCCTCCAATCAGAAAATATATTAAGAATATGCCAAGATACAAGTCAATCCAAAGGAGAGGTCTTAGGTCATACTTCAGTTTAAACAAGACTTAATGGGTGAAATGCTTAATGAGAGAAAGATTTCCTGAGTAAGAAGTAAAATTATCCAATGTATTATGTGAGGTGAATGTGACTAAAGAAACATCCTTCAGTGGATCAGTCTTGGGATAATACTTTCTATGGAAGTGAATAGCCACCTAGATTTCTGCTAAACTTCGGGAGTGCAAATCTTCTTTCACCTCTTAGTTAGAATAGTCATTCTTTTTATGTCTGTCATGTCAGAGAGAAGGTTAAAGAAATTGTGGAATGACTAGTTAGATTTATGTGGTCTTGCTCAACAGCATCCAAGGCATACCTATAATAACAATTCTGCAGCTAACTTCAGTGCTGACAGATGTATTTTCAAATGCTGAGAGCATCAAGAATTTCTTGGTGTTTCAGGAAATTAGCAGTTTTCAGAAAAGAGATGCAAACTGAAATTCTGTATCACAGGCAATGGAAGCTTTTGTGCTAATAACACAGAAACCATGTAGTTCTGCAAAGCACATAGGCACACATTACATGCAGATCTTATTGCTGAAAATAAAACTACCTGCTGTATTACAGGGGTGGACACAGAAACTCAATTTTGAGAGCTTTGGTGTTTCTTTTTTTTTTTTTTTTTAGTTTCATTTATTTATTTATTGTATTTTTAAAAAATAGGCTTTTAGCACTGTTTGTAAACACATCTCCACTGAGAGCATTATTATATTAAATTAGGAACCTCTAATAGCTTATGTAATGTAGAAGGTTAATTTTCTCTTAAATTATAGATTCCTCTTTTCAAATTATGAAATGTACATGCATGGAGTTTGAAGGATGCATTTTGGAAAACTGGAAATAATCATGCAATTATAAAAAGTGCTCTCAGTTTTTCAAACAGCCCAATATTGAAAAGGCAGAAGCTACACTTTGGATTTGAAATTTATTTGTGTTACAGCACTTACCCCTAACCTTCCCTCTTACCTAAATTTCTTTCTCCCTATTGTGGATTTAGATAGTATTATAGAACCACAGAATGGTGGAGGAAGGACTTCTGGAGGTCATGTTGTCCAACCCCCTGCTCAAGCAGGGCCAAGTAGAGCCAGTTGCCCAGGAACATGTCCAGACCCCGTTTGAGTAACTCTAAGGAGGGAGACTCCACAACCTTCCTGTGCAACTCATGTCATTGCTTAGTCACCGTTGCAGTGACAAGGTGTTTATAGACATTCAGGGAGAACCTTTTGTGTTTCAGTTTGTACCTGTTGCTTCTGGTCCTGTCACTGGGCACTGCTGGAAAGAGCCTGTTTGTGTCACTTTGCAACCTCCCTTCCGGTATTTCTATACACTGATTCCACTCACCTTTCTTTTCTCCATGTTAAACATCCCAGCTGTCTCGGCCATTCTTCATGACAGATACTCTAGTGCCTTCATCATCTTAGTGACCCTTCGCTGGACTCGCTACAATAGCTCCATATCTTTAACTTGTATGCTTTTCACTGCACAACTACAGGTACCCTCCTTCATGATCAAAATGGGTTTAGGATGCTGTCATGTGAAAAAGTTCAGCTGTTGACTAAGTTTATTGCTACTGGCCAGCTAAGACTGTAGTACAAATCAATCAGTGGATAAATGCATGCTGCAGAATGAAATACCCTAGTTACCTGTGCTATTGAAAGGAAGCTAGCCATAGCAATACTGAACTCAGCTTGGGTTGCTAACTTGCATTTTAACTTTTGACTTTTCTTCCTTTAACCCTTCCTTTATTTTTTTTTTTATTTTATTTTATTTTATTTTTTTTTTGAGATTTCCCATCCATTTTAGACCTTAAGCATTTGGGGACCAGTACTGTCCTTTGCCACAGTCTGTGTTTTCTTGAGACAGAAATATCTCATCCTGCTGAGGTTGTTCAGTGTGACTGTAACACTTGCTTTTTAGTGTCAGGCAGCATATTTTCCAGCACTAAGATGGCTACTTGAGTTTTCAGATTTTGTGTGCTTATCTGAACTAATCTCCTGTTCCTTTGAAGTGTACCTATTTCTAATATTAGTCCAAATTATGAATGACTTTAGTGTTAAGAATTACTAATAAAAGTGTATTAAATAATTTGAACTCTTACTAAGCTTCTTAAGTGGAAGAGGGCTGAAGAATCCTTCTGTACTGACTTTTAATACCTCTCCATTGGAATCTGGTCATGGAAGCACAAAGAGAAATTAGTCTCTCTACATCAGAGAAAACTGTGGAAAGTACAAGATGACTTCTTGCTGTTGATTCTAAAGAGACCTTCAAATACAGTCATCTTCTGCAGAAAAAAAAGTAGTCAATATTCCAGGCCGTAAGAATTACAGTTATGCAGCTCACTTGCATGCAGATAAAAATACATCATGTTTTTCTTTATGCCATTTTATTTCAAAGTCATGTACACAAAAATAAATATTAATAAAGTCAGGATTTAAAGAGGCAACATCTATTCTGAAATGCAAATTTTAGAGCAGAGATTGAATGACCCTAAAATAATTCTTTTCTTGTGTTGCAATATGCTATTAAATACCCTTTCTCCTCCTACAGTAGCTGGAAAACAAACCAGTAACAACTGTAATTTTTCCTTTCTCAACCTCCAGTTTCAGGAGTATTTAAAATAAGTAGCAGACTAACACTCACTCAGTGTTCATTGACCAGCATTTTAAAAACTATAGTATGAGAGTGGTGTCCAAGCTGACATCTGCAGCAAAACACTGAAGCAAAATAGAATATCAATTAATCAGCTCTATATAAGTGTATGAAACATGCAAAACCTAAGTTATGATGGAAATATTTTAACGAGTTACATTCACTATAGTTCAGATCATTAAGAGGTATGTGCTCTGTATGTTGAAAGGACTAAGCAATTAGAAAGCAATTATAAGTCCATTCAGGTGGAAGACAATTTAAACTGAAATAGGATGATATTAATTGAGAGCATTTTAAGAACATTTAATTAGATGCCCCCAAAGCCCCAATTCCATAATCAGAAGGAAAGCCATGCTATTTAAAAAAGGAACTACCTTATATAGGGAATAAACCTTATTTAGAAAACAAATCCCAGAGAAGAGAAAAAGAGGTGCAGGAGAGGGTAACTTTATAGAAACCAGTATAATCACAAAACGGTAATTTCATTTTGAAGCTAGGGATTGGAGGAGGAAAAATAAAAGAAACAAACTGGAAAAAACTTAGTGACCAATGAAGAAAAGTCTGGTACCTCACTTTCTAAAGTATAATAACAGTCGTATCTATCAATTTGATTCCACTGGTAACTGCAAGTTGTGGAAATCTTCATAGTAACAAGCAAATACAGATTTTTTTTCAATAGCCATTACTGTTCTGTATTTGTGGGTGGGGACCAGTTACTCCCTTAAGTTCTGGTGAAGAAGAAACAGCTTCTTCTCCATTGAAACTATTGGAATGAGAAAATACAGGTAGATAGTCTTTAATTAGGAGAATGAGTTTTGCCTTTTTTTTTTTTCCCCCAGAAGAATGACAAAATTCTGATAACGGTGCAAGAAAAGAATTCTCTTTTGTCTGTTTCCAACCAGTTTTCTTGCGAATTTTTAGTTTAATTGCTATAATATATAATTTGCTAACTTGTTTTTATGGGAAATCTTGGAAGACAGAAAGGGTAGTGGAGTTGTTAAATGCTTTAGAAAAGGTAAACAGAAGAAAGGAATTGTTAAGCTTGAAAAGGTCATGTTTGGATAGATTGAATTTGAGATGATGATACTACTTATAAAATGTGCAGTGTCGGAGAGAAAGAAGGGAAGAACTCAAAGACAAAAAACCCCTGAAAATCATTCCTACAAGTATAAATATGAACTACAGAAGTGATGATGAAAGTAAGCCATCTTCATACGCATATTATAGCTCATGCAGCAGAAATAAGAATTGTTCTGCAGTTTAAAAATCAGATTTTCTTTTGTGTAGCCCTAAGAATCATTTTATTTGAGAGAATGAGTTGGAGGAGTCTTGTATTAATAAGTCTCCCACACTCCCTTCTAGCCAAATCCAAAGCCTTTTTCTTATCACTGTACAAAGATTTAATGAACCACTGCACTGACACATGTCCTTTGGGGAGCTTTGAAACTCGCAGCCATTCGGAATCTACTCCAAGATGTCCTAATTCCTGTCCATTCTCTGAGAAAGCAGTGGGCCATATTGCGTTATCCTGGTTACAATCAATTAGTTCTCAAGCTTTATGTAGAGGATTTTCTATGCCTGTAAATTTTTTCTGCAAAGATTTTCCT
This sequence comes from Merops nubicus, assembly GCF_000691845.1. NCBI lineage: Eukaryota > Metazoa > Chordata > Aves > Coraciiformes > Meropidae > Merops > Merops nubicus. Next base: position 19,838 of record NW_008618259.1, read on the forward strand.
GGAGGATAATTCTGTCATAGTACTAAATTGGGGAAAGGCTTCTTCTGTCTGTTATTGTTGGCATTAAGTAGATGATTTCTGAGAGGTTGAAGTCAACCTCATTTTATCTGCATTTTTCTGACAAAAGCAATCGCTAACGGAAGTGTTTGTTTTATATATGTTGTGTCTGGTTACCCTGCATGACTTATCTAAAACTTCTGAGCTGGCCTAATAGGACTGTCTAAAGTGAAGAAGATGAAAGTATTCAGAAGCAGGTATTTAAAAACCATTCTGCTCTGACTAGCCAGAAATTTGCTTTGGGAAAGCTGTAGCTTCTGGTTTGACTTAGGAAAGTAATATGAAAATTAGCGTAAGTTTGAATAAAAACCTTTTAGCTTCAGTTTAAGGTTCTGCATGACTTATATTTATTTCAATATGTGTTATGACAAAATTGGGGAAATTAATATTGAGTTGAAAGCATTTTTTTTCCTCTCACTACTGTACCAAATGCTAGTACTTTGAGTTTTTTAGACTTGCTGCATATCAAATCAGATATAAGGATATCTGCATGTGCTTATACATCGTGTCTGTTCAGTCTTGGCATTTGACTCTGTGTTGTGAATTATGTACAGCTGCTGACATAAAATTTAAAATGGTTTATTCTAATTAAAAAAAAAAAAAAATTAGTATATTCAGTGTTGTGGTTTCCTGATAAATTAACAAGTATGAGGCTGCGGATATTGAACTTCATCCAGGAATTTACAACATCCAGGTAAAGCATATAGCTTTAACCTGTTAGGTGAAGTGGGTCACTGTGCAGAGTCTAAGAGATATTGCTGGCAATGATTGACTGTTGCCTCTGATTTAGGCTGAGTCAGCATCTGGGGACCCTTGCTTCCTGTTAGATGGTAGGCACATAGGTAGGCAAATTTAAGTGCTTCTGCAACGGATGAATAGTTGGGGCTGTGATCGCTGCCAGCATCAGCTTTCTCACCCCCACAAGCCTCTAGCCTGGCAGAAGCAAGCATCATTTTCCAATGCCTTCCAAATCCCTCCCTGACTTTCTGCACTATTTCTGTTCTCAGCTTGTTGCTCTATTCCTCCTCACTCAGATGACAGTAACTATGGTACAGGAGGAGCTGCAAGGCTGTTGCAAGGAAAAGAAAGACCCATCAAGTGTGAGGAGGGGGAGAAAGAGAGGGTGGAGTTGCAAAATGTTGGTAGAGTTAGGGATGGAGTTGCCAAGACAGAAAGAAGGTAAGAAGGCAGGTAGGAAAGTCCCAGGGTAGGCCAGCTAGACCTAGTCTCTGCTGATGTTTTCATTTCTAAAAGCAATTGCATAACTGTCTTTGTTGTCTTCTTTTTTTTCTTTCTTCCTGCTCACCCCCCACCAAAAAAAAAAAAAAAATTTTTGCAACTTAATTACTTCTATTTGTTATTTGTATCACATCCTGAATAGTTTTCTTTGGGGAAGAATCCTCAAGACACCTTAAGTGGGTTTTTTTTATTGTTTTCAGGCTATATCTGAATAACTCCTTGACATATTTTCCTTGATAAACAAGCTTTTTTGAGTCCTGCAGAATATTTCCCAGTAGAGCAGACAAGAGCTCAGGTTGTTTCCTGAAGATTGCTTTGTTTAATGTCAACTTCTCTTCACTTATCCATCTTAATTTATGAATTAATCAAGGAAGACATTTTTTATATCCTTATCCACTCAAGTCATGGCTTGGTAGTGCCAACATTGGCACTTTGGGTATTGTTTCCAGCTGATGAATGTGATGGCTTTAATACTAACAAGCATGTGTAGCACACTTTTTATAGGACAAGTGGTCCCAATGAAGGATAGAATATTGCCTCAAAAGGAACCCACTTTGGAATAGTAGCAAGTGGTAATAAGCTCCTTAATAACATTCCAGTATCCTTACAGGAAAAAATATGCAAATAGAGCTGATGACTGTCCTAAAAGGAGTTGGACTCAGACATGGAATGCTTTGAGAAGTGGGCAGGTGCTTTGTTGGGTCACTCAGAGAATAAAGAAAACCATAAGATTATGTCTGTTCTGTTCTTTGCTTTTCTCCCATATTTGCCATGTAGATGCTCAGCTTGCAGGGCTTTTAAACCCAATGCTGATTTGGGAGGGTAAAGGTGGCAAAAAGAACAGGAGAACACTCCTGCCCTGAAGACCATGTGCCTGCTTGTGTTAGGCATGAGTCCTCTGAAGATTTAAGTACATCTTACCTCACAGTGGGCATGGGAAGAAAACCTTACAGGCTTCATGCACAAAGAGATTCAGCTCTCAACTTTAGAATGCCTTCCCATTTATTTTATATTATGATCTTCAAGATGAGGCCTGTTAATGGGAGACAGCTAGGCTGAAAGGCAGTAGAAAGGGATAAAGAAAGAGTGAGGTGCTGGAGACCTAAAGTTGTAATTTTCTCATTATTCTTTTTGGTAGCAATTTTGGATTAATTTGTTCAGTCTTGGTTTGTGTTATTTTAATTCTGGATCTGTTATGTCTTGCTTGTTGGTGGTAACCAAGCAGCTCTGCCTTTACTGAGGCAACCCTGTGCACAGGAAACATTTCTCTGTCATAGATGGGCTTTTTAACTAAATGTTCATTTAAATAGATCATTGTAACTTGATATGAGTAAGACAAGATCACTGTCAGGCACACAATATCATTGTCAGGCACATGATATGGTCTTTCTTCTCTGTCTTCAACTATTGTGCTTAAAAAGGTGTGAGAACTAAAATGTTGATCTTTAAACATAATATGAGTGTTGGTATTTTGGCACATGTTCTGATCTTTTTAACAAAATTATGAAAAGCAACTTGCTTCATAAATCTCATTTATTGTTTCATCAATGTAAGTGTTTTTCAGTGCTGCTATTCTACCCATTTGCTTTCAGTAGGAGACTTGAGGCTGGCAGGAAGAGCAATACTGAGGAGACTACAGGTTTGGCTCCTCTTCCCCTCCCCTTCCCCTTCTCCTCCCCTCCCCTCTCCAGAAGAGTCAGGAAATCTGAGTTATTCTGTGCCTCTCATATTTTCAGATATTCTGAGCCAGTTACTTTCCTGGTAGTTTGGAATAAACTTTGCATCATTTTGAATGCTTGGACCAGGGGCATATTAGCCACTGCACCATAATGTGAAGCTTTGAAGCCCCAGGATACTCATGTGAGCTTGATAGTTTTTGTCTGTGAAACTGCCAGAGTAAATGTTAAATGTTGAACTCTCTGCTGTTGACTCATATAAGGACAGGCTCCTATGCTGGTCATGTGGCAGCTATACAATAGCCAGGGTACTCTGGGCAGTTGTTCTGCCATACATTTAATTCTTTTGCTGCAACAGAATGCTCAGCATAGCCCACCCTTGCACAAGGTCTGCTGGAGGAGGACTAGTGCTACTTGTGCTGCAGGCCATACGAAAACCAAATGTGTGTAGTCTGGATTGCAGTTTCACATGCCACCACAGCAGACTTCCTTCATCAATCAAGAGCCTGCCTTTGCCTACCTTGTGGGCTCTGCTTTAAATGCTTGTGCCAATGATTTGTAAGCATCCAGACGAGTCAATTATTCACCTGTTCTCTGATCTGATCCTTTCTATTTCACATATGATTTTGATTAAGCATACTTTAGAACTGCATTTATTTAAGATTGAGGTATGGAGTTGAACGTATCAGAGCAGCTTTGAAAAATAGAGAATTTAATTCAGGATGCTCAAGAGTAGTCTTCTTTAGTAGCTCTTTCTGTTCTTTAGGGCCAATGAGTGCTTTTTATTAAAGGTTGTCAAGGGTTAGGGCTGGACCAACCAGTAGATGAAGGACAGATGCTCTCTATTGACCCCCATCCCTTCCCAAAGGGAAGAAAGAAGGAATAAGTTAGAGAGACTTATGGATGGGAAAAGAAAACTAAAAAATCTTTAATGAAAATAATAACAATAAATTGAAATATTTACACATACATACAAAACCAATATTGAACCCAGCCCCCAGTTGGTGAATGACTAGACTACGAAATGTGCTTAACTGGATCTGGTGTTTGTAAGCAGAGAAATACCTGTGGGTGATGTGATGGTTGGAGGCTGTCTTGGGGATAGTGATTATGAAAAGATTGAGTTCTTGGTTCTCAGAGAAGTAAGGAGGGGGGGTCAGCAGAACTGCTGCTCTAGATTTCTGGAGGGCAGACCTCAACCTGTTTAGGGATTTGGTTGACAAAGTCTCTTGTGATATAGTCCTAAAAGGCAAAGAAGTCCAGGAAAGCTGCATGTTCATCAACAAAGGAATCTTTAAGGCACAGGATCAAGCTGTCCCCATGTACAAAAACATGAGCTGGGAGAAGAGCAGCCTGGCTGAGCTGGTCTGCACAAGAGCAAGTATAAGCACGAGCTTTTATGCATACCAGTCTTTAATAGTAACTATAAACATTAAGCATGATCAGTTCTGGAGGCAGACACTGTCTGCAGAAACATGCCATTAACTTCAGAAAGTGAAGTCAGTTAGAAAAGACCGAGCTGAAAGGTGAAATTGCTGAACAGAATGAGCTCTGTTCTAACTCAAACCAGGACAGAGGTGGAATTAGTTTTGACTGGGTTTGGCTTGTCTAACTGGGTGCCTGCCATGATGAATTGTCCCTTTGCTGGTCACTGTGTTCGCTGGAGTTCAAAGTGGTAGCACAAGGCCACTGGAGGGGACTTTGCCTTAGCCAGTTTGAATTAGTTCAGGAGTATACATGAGATGCATTATTTCACTTCAGTATGCAGGATGGCTTTCCATGGAACTACCTCCTAAGTCTGTAGCATGGCACTTGTAATCCCCACCTGGGTATAGCACCCAGAGTTGATGGAGAAGTCTGTACATGTAGTACATGTTGAACTGGGACTGTCTATCACAGAGCTTGTGGAACTTGCTATAAAATTGTGATTCTGTGGTCACACTATTAAAATGCTACCATGTGAGATCTAAACTTAAGAAAATTACCTACATGGTAAAACCAGGGTAAGTAAATTATTTTGCTTTAATAGATACTGAACTGCATTCAAATGAAAATTTTCTCAGACTCTTACTGACAGTACCAAGCAAATGAATGATGAAGAGCTATACTATCTGCTAATGGATTCAAAACTGTAAGTTCATGTAGAAAAAGAGGTGGCAGGTGAACTGTAAGGAAATAAAGGTGTTCTCCATCTGTTGCCTCTGTAAAAACTGTTTGCAATGTGTTCCTTGACATATGTTGAGCGTGTAAGTGGATACTGCTGACCTTGGTTTGGCATAATGGATGTTATGGAATTAGATGTTGTTGCAGCAAAAGAATGGTCTCTGTTTCAGCTTCATTCATGGTCACTGAAAAGAATGGCATCAGCATTGAAAACAAAAGCAATTCCATATTTCATTTATAAGTCTTAAATAAATTTTCCATCTCACAGGAGCCACCTGTTGACCCCTAAGGTCCTCGCTCAACAGATTTTGATATTCAGAACACCTCCTATTTGATAAAATTACTTAATTAAAAAAAGAAGTTCACTCATAAAATTTATTTTGATTTTGTATTTTTTTTTTTTTTTTCAAGTGCTGAACTATAAGCTTAAAAGCGTAATGGCTGGACCAAAACCTTTCATAGAAGGGATGATAGACAGGTTTGAGGTCTTTCCTATTTCTTTATTAATTTTCTCAAGTTATTACTTGCTGCTTCCTGGAAATATAAATAAAGACGGCTTAAAAGGGATATGTGGATATTCCAGGCCACATTAGCATGGGCTGAAAGGGCCTCCTGATACAAAATATAAATGCATTTTATGAATAATGTAATTTACTTATTAGTGTCAGCATGACATAAGTACAATTGAAAGCAAGTAAAATAACTACTTAAATATCAGGTTGTGGAAGTCTACTGCCTTTGCCTCAAGATTAACCTGTGCAGGCTAGTTAGGGAATAATTAGGGAAAATGATGTTCTCCAGTACATTCTCCAGGATGCCTGTTTTCTGTAACTATCTACTAATGAACCCCAAGAGAATTCCAACAGAGCAGGAAAAAAAAAAAAAAAGTGATCCAATTTATTCTTAACAATTCTTACTTCTCTCGTAGTCATAAACCACATAATTAGCAAACTTGCTGTTTTGGGGTTTCATAACATTTCGACTGTAAAACTCCAAACTAGTTTTACAGTAACCTTGAGGAGATTTTAATGTAAGATATGAAAAAATGTTCTGTGAAATGTAAGAGAAAGCTACTTCTGGAGGTGGACTACTAATTTGTCACTAATTCTGTGACAAATGATAAGTGCTGGCTGTATGAAAATAACACTCCTGCAAATTCCTTCAATCTCTAAGGCGGTCTTGAACACAGCCTTTATAAATACCCAAAGGCATTATGCCATGCAGGATCCCACAGCATGTAGTCCCACAATTACATTAAAAGGTTCAAAATAGTAATGACAAATCTTTTAAATGATGGACTTTCTTGAATCCACTGAAACATTCCAGAAAAAGATGAGAATATTTGGAGTAATGCATACAATAAATTCCATATCAAGAAATTCAACCTCTTTAAGGAAAAAGTAATTCACTGAAAACTGCAGATAGTTTGATAAGACTAATTTCTATACCCAGGCCTTACATAAATCTCTCTGGCGTTAGATTTTCAATTTGCAAACCTGCTGTATTTTTGATGCTAAACAATTAACTGAAAGAGAAAGCCACACCCAAGAGTACATGATCAGAATTAAATGCTTGTGACAGTATTATGAAATTTAAGCCTGTATAATAAGAGTGATGATGCAAAAGTAACCTTTTTGGAGCCTTGGGGTTTTTACAGTTCATAAAATTGTAAGCTGAAGATTAGCTGCATAGATATCATTAAAGTGGTGAAGTAGTAAATGAAGGCGTGTTGTGTTTTATCTGATGCAGTTATCAGAGTAACAAGATAAATGAGTCTCGGGTAAACACCGCTTGGACTTTCTCTGTGTGATCTGATACCTAGTGATATTATTAACACCTCTCATATATGTGTCCAGAAGCTCTTCCAAGGACTTTGCTGCTTCTGTTTTTCTCATCTTTAACTGAAAGCATGATTAGTGTGGTCTGGTGTTTGCAAGCTGTCCAATAGCCTAATGCAACTTCCCCTCACAAGAACTATTAATTAGTTATTTTTACTTTATAACTGGAACTGTCTTGGGATTACCAATGTCATATTAGAAAGACACTGTGAACATGCATTTCTTTTGAAATTGGTTATTTTATAAATCTACTTTTCTGATAGAATAACCCTTAATTAACATTTTCTAACATACATTAAGTGAGATTTATCATTCTATAGCAATGCTGTTTTGCCTTCAAAACAGTAATTCACCACAACAGTTATGTGTGAATGATACAATGAACTTACTTTTTGATTCTAAGTCACTTTTCAGATGTTTTATAGAAAATGGAAAAGTTAAATCATTGAACGAAACCACCTCTGTTCTTAGCCCAAATCAGGACAGCTTTATGAGGGATATATTTGATCTTTCTTTACTAGCTTAGGTGAGCCAAGAGCCACAACAGATCTGCTCGTGACTGTCATTTTCTTTTCATGACATCAACTTTATTTAGATTCTACAGCTGCTGTAAGAAAAAAAGAAATCTTAAAATCTGAGTTCTAGATAAAGCTTTTGTCATAACATCCACAGGCGTATGCTTATTTATGTTTTGTTACCATATGACAAAATTAATGTTGGTATGTGACTTACCAGATATATTACATTGCTTATACAGACCCTGATAAGAGAAGTTTACCTATTTCATGTGGAACATCCTTGTCTCAAAGTGGAACAAGCTATATTGTGGAGATCAATGCTCAGAGGCATTCTGGTATCTATCAGTTAAAGACTTCTAATGCAGTAAACCTGGTGTTCCTCTGTTGGCAAAAACTTGCAAGTGTCTGAGTCTTTTAAGTACTTCTATTAAATTGTCTTGCAGAAGCTTGGAAACCCCTGGCGTCAGTTACCACTATGTGTGGCAAAATCCATGAGACCCCAGCCTCTGGGACTTCCACATTAAGATTCCTAAATAAAAACCAATTATCACTCAAGGAGAGGGTCTTGAAAAGGGAAAAGTGTTTAGCTCCAGTGCGTAGCTGCTTTGTCAGAGAGTCATACCATGATTAGGTGCTTAAGACCCTATCTTTTCTCAGGGTCTGCCTTTCATATTTCATATCTTTCTGATGTGAAATGATCAGGTTGTGAGCCTCTCTGTTTAGGTGCTGTTGCTCCCATGTGCTCTGTGGAGAGCTGAGTGGCTAGCTTAAGGCTTCTGGATTTCATCTGATGATAAGATGTCAGGTGGTTATTTGTTGTAAATCTAAAAAGTAAAAAAAAAAAAAAACTCTTTTATTTCATTCACAGCCAGTATCAAGGAAATATAGTGATAATTAATGTTTTGAGGACAATTGTTTCTTCTTATAATAGATTTTTTTTTCCCCCCAGGCACTTGGAATTAGAAAAGAATTATGACTCAGAATAGGCAAAGATGTTTAACAGTTTATAGCTGCCTAAACAAAAGTAATCAGTCTGCCTACATTTCAGAACTTTAGATATTACACCCAGATAAATTTCTATATATATCTCTTGTGGATATGAAGGAATATTCCTGCATAGTTTTTCAGTTGACACTCTGCTACTAGCCAAATTGTGAAGGTACTTCTGCTGGCAATGTTCCCAAAACAACTTCCTCTGGGCAGGACATCTTAGGGAAAATTTGGAAAGTAGAACTTTGGAAGAAAGTCGGTTCAAAGGGGGAGAGGGTTCACTGATGATAAGAGAGAAATATATCCACAGATAGGAGAGGCCCGAGTAGCTTAATTTTTCATTTTTATGGGTTTGAGAAGATTTTTTTCAGTATCTGTTGTAGGCACTTAATCTTGGAGGTTAGGTTGCCTCATTTGCCCCTGCTGTCAATGAAGAGAGAGGCTCCTTGAGGCAGCACGTTGGAGCAGCAGCTTACAAACCCTGAATATGTCTCTGGGGAACCCTACCACTTTCCACTGACAATAAATGAAGAGTTATGGAGTCAGAGTATATAAATTAATAGCCCAAATCGAACACTGGGATGATAGATATCTTTCTCCTTGTCTCAGCCGTGTTGTATACTATTTACTGAAATCTTTTTGTGCCATAGCAGGCAATTCAGACAGCCATTGACCTTCCTCAGTAGCCAGTTTGCATGCAGTTGTTTAATCAAGAGAAGCAGATCAGGCTCAAGTGTCAGGAGCTGGTCAGCGGACTTGTGGATTCAGCAAGAACTATGGTCTTTTTCGTCATAAATGACTTGGTTTGAGGAGAGACTAGAGATTTAAGGTATTACATTCAAAAAGTAACATGTGTATTATAAGAGAAATGTAAAATAACTCCTTACTTTCCCACCACGTTTACTGGAATAATTTTCTCTAAACAGGCTGTGCATGTTAAAATGTATATCTTGTAAATGACATAGTATACATATCTGTAACAGCAATCTCACACAAAATTAGGCTAGAGTGCTTACACAATTTCTCTGTACCTTCGCATTTATTTACCACTGTGATTGTACATGAATTAGGTATTTCCTTGACTTATGAAACTTGCTTTGAGCTGATCATGGTATCCATACTCTCCTGGCTTTAACTCGTTGTTTAATAAATCAGTCTTGTGTTGAAAGACAGAAATTTCTGGATTAGAAATCAGATGGCATCAGACTTTGGGAAGGCAGAATCAGATTTTATGTCTCCAATGGTAGGAAAAAACTTCTGGATAATCGTTCTATAATGTTTTCTCACTATTTTTGTCAGGGAATGATGTAGAATTTAAATATGATGTATATACTATATTTAATAGATGATATTTTATTACATACTATATATTACGTATGGTATAATAATTAATATTATATTTATATAATATTAGAGATTCAGGATGCAGCACCAGTTAAACATGTGAAATGGCTTGATTTCTCTTGTCTTCTGGTCATATGAACTGCCTACATTTTTTTTCCTTTCCTGCACAGAGGTATCACTACAAGAATTTTTCATAAGACACAAAAGTGTTTATATTCCAAATAATAACTAAAAAAAAATCTTGAAACTCATGAAGCATACAGATGATTAGCACAATATACATCTCCAGACATAATTACAAAAATATGTAACCTTTTATTCTGAAATTATTTGGATAGTTACAGGTAAGTCTTTGATTAGTTTAATTACAATTGTTCAAGTACCTGTACAGGTAGATTTTGAAAATCTCCGAGGTTTTCTCACTCTGGCACCTTTTCCAGTTGATGGAAAACTGGAAGAGACTGACTGAGGAGACAGAGGAACCTTGGGAGTGGATAGTCTTTGAAAACAAATTAGAAAAGCATTGGTTAAGGTTCATGTGAGTGTTGTGATCCTGCCACCTAGTGAAGAAAGGACTTTGACCTCTTGGTATTTTCTTTAGCCCTATGGTTTTATGAAATGCAGCTAGATGTTTAAATACCCAACATCAGATATTAAAAAGTATGCATTTTAGATCATGAGCCCTTAATATTGGATTTAACAAAGGAGATCAAAATAGATATATAAATCCAATCACTTCTGAAAAGCTTGGCTTGAGAGCAATGAAAACCCATGTGTGACTGGGGATTATAGCTGTTGCTTTTTCAGAGTAAAAGGTCAGACCCTGAAAAGTTTATTTTTCAGAAAATTCTGCAGCAATATTAATGTCAGCTAATGCAGGTTTCTCGTTGTTTGGTTTTGTTTGTTTGGTTTTGTCAGGTGCTGAAAAATGTCTGTTTTCTCTGTACAGTTACTTATGGTTTATTTCTAATTCTTTTTGACTCATCATTTTTAAGGCGTTCTTCGAGTATTTCCTTTCATAAAGAAAATTCAAGGAATATGTGCAAAACTGCCTGATTTCATTATTAGTTTTGGCAGGAAGTTGTTGAAAAATGATATAGTAGAGCATAATAAAACTTATTTTATAATTCTAGTAACAAGAAACCCTAATCTTTCTCTCATTTTTTAGTCCATCCTACTTGTAGAAAAAGAACTGAAATTTCTTTGTGTAATAATCACACTGTTTGGCTCAAGACAGGGAGGTCTTGGAGGGCAAAAAGAAGGAATTAGACTCCTGGCTCCCATTGACTGGGAATTCAGAGAATCTGCAGGGAAATCACTGAACAATCACGTGGCAGCAGGCAAAATACTTCAGTGTTTATTGCCTCGAGTTTGTCTGAAGATGCTGATTTTTGAAATGCTCTGTCTTCTTGCTGTCTCTGGCCTTTGATGAACAGAATAGAGCAGGTCTGAGCTGACCCCCTCTGTACATGGGGCAAGCCATGAAGGACTGTGCAGGCACATGACCTCAGCTCCATCTATGTGTCAGAGAGGTCACAGCGTCAGCTTTTTTAGTTTATTCTCTCTCTTCCTGGAAGTGCATTTCAGCAATTCAGAGATTCCTAAAGGAGAAGGTCTTAGTAGTATGTTTTAATTTTCTTCTACTATTTTCATTCTGGATTTAATAAACAATGCTGGAAAGTAACTTGTCTTTTTTCTTTTTTTTTTTTTTTTTTTAATATATATTGGGTACGTGATGGTAGGATCCCCTCCCTTACACCTCTGCAGTTTTAGGACTCCCAGCATGACTCAGTTTCTCTGGCGCTTTTGGTGAGCAGTGAAGATAAACTTCAATGTATTGAGATGTTTTGTAGATAATACTCAAGCTGGCATGTGACTGAGGACAAACATACTGACAGATGGGCCCATTAATTTTTCAATAAAGTCTTCAGATACTATTGTCATATGTACTTTGCTTGACAGAAGGTACACAGTGTTGAAAAACAGGATAAAAGAAGTTCTGTGCTTTTCTAACTACAATAAGACCAATTAAAAATATTATAATAAAAGTGACCTGAATTCATGCCTTTTAGTAAAAAAGTCTAAGAATTTGCAGGAGTATATTTACAGGCAGTGAAATGAAAGTGAATGGCAAGGGTGTTGATAAAAGACATAGCAATAAAAGAAGAAGAAAGACTATCACCCTGGCTACTTACACAGTTTAAAGCTTTGTCAAGCATACTTTCAAAATACTTTTTTGCTGTGAGGTTTTTCTTCACACTCCTTTAGTGTAATGCTCATTAGTTCATCAGAATAAAGCTATCATTGCAACATAAAGAACAAAGATGTGTCTTTCCAAGTGTTGAATAGCAGATGGTATTCTGTCTTTACTGGGAAACACTGCGTGAAAGAATTAAATTTTCTAACATAATGAAATCATTGTCACAGGATGTCACAGGTGTTGTGATTCTCTTGGTAGGTTTATTTCTTATGAAGAATCTGATCTGAGAACATGAGTCTATTTGACAAAAAGAACAGAGAATATGTATTGGAAGTAACTTTTCAGCCCCTAACCTTGATCAAACTAGCACCAGTATACTCAGTATACTTCACAGAGGATGCTCTGCATCATGTTAGCATTACAATACCCAGAACAGTTTGATGTTTCTTGGTTTCCTGCAGAGCAGTTGGTTTGCAAATTCACACAATTTTGGGAAGGTGATTCATAGTTTCCTAACATAGTATAAAATAAACTTTTCCAAGCTCTTTATGGATTCTCTACTCTTCTGCCATAGGAGGAAAACCAGCTTTATCACATAGGATGAGTTTATCTTATTCTGAATAAAACTGTTCTAAGAGATCAGGATTAGAATGTATGCTAGGTCCAAAACTGTTGATAAACCTGTACTTGTTAGCAAGCTAATGCTTTTTAGCCTAGTGTAAGCAATGTCTGCAGTAATTAGAAATCACTGGTACCTGATATCAAATGGAAAATGAAAGATGTTCATTTGCAAAAAAAAAAAAAAAAAAAAAAAAAAAAGTTATTTTAAAAAAAAAAAAAAAAAAAAAAAAAAATCCATTAAAGGTAGTGCAGATTCAAAAACAACAAAAGCCCACATATGGTCTTGGGGGATACATCAGTCCATCTTGCATGCTTTCCTATGTTATCCTTGATACGGATAGGTGTTCCTCTTCCCTACAGAAGCAGGTGCACGCCGTCAATTATTCTTGTCTATATTTCCCCACAGGATGCTTGCTGTCTTGTTAAGACTAATTGATGGGTTGCTGAAAGCAACTGCAAGGCTTTAAAATAATGAGCTGGGATAGTTAACCTTCTGTTTTCTAGGCATTTTCATCCATCCCCATAACTTCTTACATGCTTGTGAGTCCTGTGTTCTCTACAAAAATATGGTATGTGTTTGTACAGAAACCTCTTGAAGTGGCTCTCCTGTCATTCTGACTTTTTGAAGGAATGGAAGGAAATTCAACAGAGTGAAAATCATTTTAGCTATTTCCCTGGAAAATTCCCTGGAAGTCAGTGAAAGTGACTTTGCTTTTGAATGTATCATTTCTCACTATATAAAGTTTACTCACACAAACTTTTTTAAAATTAGATTAATAATTCATGCAGTGCTGCAAATACGAATGCATTTATTTTCAATAATCTGGAAGTTTCCACTTCAGAAAGAATAAACTTTTTTTAACAATATATTTCTGCTCTGAAAGGTGCTTATACAAATGTTTCATTAAGGGTATAATATTTTAATTTTTTTTTTTTTTAAACTTGTCAATCTAGCACATAGGCACAGACACAAATTTTTGGTGTAAAATAGCTCTGTTTTCTTTTTCATGTTCTCCCTGGTGCTAGGGAATTTTTGCGCGTGAAGTCATTGACAAAATACTGATTCGGCTTCTGTTATTCTGTTGGTGTATTATCCTGCTATGTAGAGTGCATATATCTGCCTCATTTATTTCATTTTTTCATGTTTGGGATTCAAGATACCTGTTCATAGAGCCCTCCCTGTTAAAGGATCTGTGATCAATCTGAAGCAGTATAGCAACAGTGTGTTATGATGGCAGAGAGAAAAAATGAACTTAAGGGCAGTTTTCTTTTTTTTCCTAGCAGCTGAGGTGATAGGAATTACTGTAAGGAACATGACCAGAAACACTCTTTATGCCGTGTTGCCCTTGAATCCAGCTAAAATGTAGACAGGATGAAATATCTACTCAGTAGCACTCTTATTTGCTAGACTAGACAAATATCAGAGTACATTTAGTTTCTTTGGTTTCTTTTAGATGGTTGGTTCTCAGTTAGGATAAATGATACTTTCTGTAACTGGTGCCATTTTTATTTTCTGTAGATATTTAAGACGTCCTTTTTCAGTGCAGTATGGATTTTGTTTAATGATTTTGTTAGATGTGGGAAAAGGCTGCCAAGAGATGCTGTGAAATCTCTGTTCTTGGAGATGTTCAAAACTCTACAGTTCAAGGCCCTAGTCAGCCTGCTAGAGTCAGTACTGTCTCAGCAGGCTGGACACTATGATCTCCAGAGGTCCCTTCCAACCTAAATTACTCTGTGATTCTATTACCCATGCAGAATCTGTTCCCCACAGTATTTGTACTATATGTTAACAACATTTTATCATTTATATTTATTTATATTTATTTATTTATATATATTTAACTTCTTATTTACCTATATAGAAGTACGAATAACTTTAGATAACTATAGGCTTGGGGAGACCTTATTGCTCTCTACAACTACCTGAAAGGATGCTGTAAAGTGCTGAATGTTGGTCTCTTTCTCCAA
>NW_008618259.1:34511-41135 GCF_000691845.1 Merops nubicus
AGGCTTGGGGAGACCTTATTGCTCTCTACAACTACCTGAAAGGATGCTGTAAAGTGCTGAATGTTGGTCTCTTCTCCCAAGGAACAAGTGATAAGATGAGAGGAAATGGCCTTAGGTTGTGCCAGAGGAAGTTTAGATGGGATATTAGAAAAAGTTTCTTCACCAAAAGTGTTATTAAGCATTGGCACAAGCTGTCCAGGGAAGTAGTTGAGTAGTGTAAGTGTAGATGTAGCACTTCGGGAGGTGGTTTAGTGGTGGATTTGGTCGTATTGTGTTTATGATTGGACTCAATGATCCTAAAGGTCCTTTCCAACTTAAATGCTTCTATGATTCTGTCAGTAGAAAAGAAACTTAAAGACATGAAAAGAGTGGAAAGGACTCTCAATGTCACCTAGTGTTGAAAGGTTTTAATGTTTTTAAAATATTCTCGATTTTGTTTTATAAAGCTAGAAACAAAGAGACTATTGCCATTGCACTAGAATCCTTGAAAAGAGGTGGTGGGTGTGTTACTGTTTTGCATTCAGGCTCATCATGCTGGACTCCAATATGATAACAGATGTGCATCTACCCAGGAAATTACCATTTTCAATAAGAAGCAGAGCAGCAAATGGATTTTCATGCATGGAAAAATAATGTAATAAATGGAGCAAAGCCCTGGCTTGATAAATTACATGGTTGTGGAAGGGAAAAAATACAATTTGTTTGAATTTCTGAACCTTCAAAAGAGCAATAAAACAGGAGGAACCATTTATACTTCTAGTAATAACAAACAGAGCCTTACCTGGTAAATACATTTACAAGACTGAAGCTTCACACAGTTTTTCTGAATTTCCCTATAGACAACCTTGTATTTAGTTTTAAGTATTGAAAATAGGAAATATTAGGTGTGCTTATTTATTAATTTCTTTTTAGAGTACAGTGCTTTCTCAGGAGGCTCAAAGTAGTGGAAAGAAGGATGATCACTTTAAATCCTTTATAAATCTTTCAGTTCCCTAATTCCTTACTGAAGTAAGTGAAAAAGTCTTTATTGAAGCCTGAGGGTGCCATGCAGACTTTGAGGACTAAGAAGAAACAAAAGTTTTATGAATTAAAAGTGGTCTAAAAATTATTTAAGATACTTTAATTTAAAGGTACAAATTATTTTTCAGAGAAGGATATGAGTAAGAATTCTGTCAAAATCAAATAGAATAGAACATATTAAAATATTAGAATTAGGACATTATAATTAGGATAATACTAACAGGAATTTGAATAACAATTATTATTCTAGAATACATTATATGTAATAAAATATATATAAAATATGTTCCCGTTCATTATTTTCTTCTAGAAGACTAGTTTCTAGCCTACTTGTGTAGCTGGTACTGTCACTTTTGCTGGTCCCTGTTCTGTCTGTGGTCCCTTGCCAAGTTCTTTTGAAAAAAATGCTGGTGATCATATGTAACTCCATCTTAAACCTTGATTTTCCAATGACTAAGAAAGAATTTTTTTTTTCTTGCTTACTTTAAGAACCCAAAAAACACCCCTCACCTGTCTCCCAACTCTGTTCTTATCTCCTCCCTAAACCTTTTATACACATATCCGAGGGGATCTGTCTTCCTATATCTATCTCAAAACTCAATGTGCATTGTTCTCCTTGGGCATGGATGTCCTTTCTTGGTTCTTTTTTCCTCTACTTCCTTTTAAAAGACAGCAAAAGTTTCTTTTTTTTTTTTTTCTAAAATAAAAAAGGAAATAAATCAATATAAAGCTTTTAAAAAATGCTTTAAAATTTTCTTCCTAAATCTAACATTTTCTTTTGCATGTCCCTTGCTGAAAATGTCTCTCATTTATTTATGTTCGATCATTACACTGACAGTGTATGGAATCCCATCTTTCTACTACAGCGCCATGCAGATCAATATTTCTATACTTGTGAATACTAACAATCATATTAACATTTGCAAGTGTTCCCACCTTTAGAATCACTCTTCAATCCTGTGGCAGGATTTAGCCCACAGTTTCAGGGCTTCTGCTCTGATCTAACACAAAAACACCATTCCATGCTTTTGCTTTGGTCAAAGAAATTAGGTAGTGAAAACATGGGCAGTTGCTTTCATAAAAAAAAGGTGAGACACTTTAAACTGATGTCATAACAGTGTAATAATTACTGCTAATAACAGTGTAATAAGTACTACTGTCTACTTTTACAAAATTAGGATCCTTTCCTATCTTTTTTAGTGTGACACATCGTGTGTTGCAAAAAAACCGGGATTTTAAAAATTCAAATATGATGTAAATAGACTCAAGTCAGATATAAGCAGAGTTCCTGAAAGTCTAACTTAAACTAGATTCATACTTTATACTTAAACTCTTCACTGATTTTTCAACACTATTTCAATACTGTAGTTTGCACTCTGAATTACATTAACTATTCAATCTCAAACTTTGTCTCAGTTTGCTTGGTCTCATCTAATGTTCGGCCCACTGTATTTTTTTAGGATATAATGTTGAATGCCATCTCTGAATAACCAGAATGTGACAAGCTCACTATTAAAACATAGCTATTTTTAATTTTACCTGAAAAATATCTGATATGATTACTGTTACTCATTTTCAATTTGGAATCAGTAGGGTATATATGATGCCATTAGTAATAATAATAAAAAACAAAGTTCATTTGGCTATTGTGTTATTTCAGACTTTTGTTGAAATATTTTTTTTTTTAAGAACAAAATCCTGGTCTTTCTTTTCCTTGAGGAATCACAGACTAAGTAGTAGTTGTTTTCAAAGACTAATGTCTGCAAGTAAGGGAAGTTTTATGTGAAGGCACCTAGCTTGGATCTTGTCCTGGCCTTAAGATTTTAGTTCACCTCACTTCCTAGCAGCATTCTCTTCCAAACTTTCCATCCTTACAGAATCAAACATTGATGAATTAAGTACTCCAGTGTCTTGTTTCCCCTTTCATTTTCTAACTGTGAATAAAATGAGGATGGACATCATCCTTTTGATATAATGGGGTGAGAGCACCTGACCAGGCCTTTAATCATGTTATGTTTGCATAGCCTAGACAGCAGCCTTGTGTCCACCTTGGGCATGCTCAACAATTTCTAAACATGCTGTAATATATTTCAGTATCATTGATGAGGACAGTATAGAAAAGGGACTGAATTTCAAGCACCAAGGAGTTTGCTGGAGACACTGGACAACCTAAAAATGGGTTGAATTTCTTTTTTACTGGTGATCTTGTTTAAGTAGGTCTTCTTGGGAAAGATGTGCATATAAAGTATGTTGTGTGTACAACAACCGATGTCTTTGGGCAATGTTGAGTGAGATAGATGGAGCATTTCTCATCAGATGAAAAATGGGTTTCTCATACCATATTTCTGTTCTCACCACACAGTTTATTCCACGGTCAGCCATTTCCTAATTTTCTCAAACCTATTCCCAGCACACTGCACAACTTACAGTAACTATGACCATGAGTTAGGTCACGATTCCTATTTATTATTGATACACTGACAAAAATTTGCTAGCTGCTTCACAGTCTGTAAAACAGGGCTTCTGCTTCAGGGATTTTATAGTCTGCTCTATAGCTGGCTTTTTGCAAGGGAACACGAGAAAAGCAGTGAAATTTTTTTTTCACCTTTTGTTTCTAAGCAGACAAAGTTGTTTGGTGAGTGACCCGCCACATGCTGTCTGATGCAAAGTCTGATGCTAGTCCTCACAGCTGCTGGCAGAGTGATTGCTTGGGAGGTGGTATGATCCCAGTGAGGACAAAATGGCAGAATCACTCTGCCTTCCAGTCACTGAGTTGACCTATGTTATGGTTGTACATAAGTTCATTAAGTAAAATCTATTAAACTTCACACAGGAAACAGAATAAGTAATTATTTTTTAAAAAATATTTGCATTGCTATTTTAGCATTTTATAATCAATAGGAATCCTAAATTAGCTGAGTCATGCAGACAATCCATTATGCTGAGTGTATTTATTAGAACTTGCCACACCTAAACTGATCATTCTGATGCCTTTGCAATCATTTTAAAGCCAAATGCATTGAAGTCATTTATCATAGTGCTTAATCAATCACACTTTCAAGCTGTCTACGAGATACCAGTTCATGCATCTTGGGCACTACTCTACATTAATTGCAAGATAGAGCACACGTTTTATGAATGCAGCTTTTAATGTGTTTGCCAAAGTAATAACTGTAATGGAAGTCAGGAGCTTGGACATTGCTTTAAAATCTTTATTTAAATTAAATTAATTTGAACGAATTATTGAGTGATCTAATGGTTATAACAAACTGCAAAAATGGAAAAACAAAACCAAAAAACCTCAACATGATTTACCTCCCAGAAATTGCTCAGTAATTTAGAGAATTTAGAATCTATCATATAGCTGGAGAGGGGAAAACAAACTGAAAAAAATTAGTAGTAAAAAAAATCAAAATTAATTTAAAAAGAGCTAGCTAATTTAAAGGCAAAAAAGGTACACATAGAACATTCAGAACTTTTCAAAAACTGGCACAAAGAAACTTAAAGCAATACCTTAAAAATTATTAATTACATGAGTTCTCTTCACACATGTGGAAGAAAAAAGTTCAGTTATTCAAGCCAACTTATTCAATTAAACTTAACCACAGGAAAAAAGACAGAGAAAAAAAGTGCTGGCATGAAATATAAATGTGTGGTGCAGTACAGCAGGAGCAAATGAATTTGACAGACATTGACAGAGAGCAATCTATGTGTGATAAAGATGCTGAAAAATTAGAGAAATGCCACACCAACATTTAACTTGAAACAAAGAAGGAAACTGTTACATTGGATAATTTAAATTCTGCAATTCTCTGCTGAAAAACCTTATGAGATAATGCCTGTGATCTATCCTGCCTCAGAAAAGCAAGATTTATAGAAGATAGAATCTGAAGCTGAGTGTCTCCAAAATGTCATCTTTTTAATACTATCTTATTTCCGATAACATGAACATTTCCAAAAAAGAATTTTGAATTCAGATAAAAACCAACTTCATGGGTATCAGACTTTTGATGAATTTTGTTTGTCATCCTTTTTTAATTTCATATCATTCTAATCACTTTCCTATTTTTTTGTAAGAGCTGCTTTTTTGCTTTCACAGTTATCACTTTTTCCTTTCATTAGTCTTAAATGAGTCAAAGCTAAATAATTTCTGTGTATTTCTAGTTATGATTTTGTTTTTAATGTAAATATGTGAGCAAAAAGGAAATGTAAAACATATTCCAGAATGTAGTTTGTTACTCAGGTGACCTTACTGTCTATTTTTGGTGATTCTCAAGCAAACGTTTTTCTGTTCAAATGAAGTGAAATTGTTCAATGATTTGGTCTTTCTGTACAACTTGAGGAGGGCTAGCTGTGCAAATAAAATCCAAAATTTAAAATATTTTTTTTTTAACATGAACTCACCTATTTAAATAGGTCTTTCTTAGACCTGTGTTTCAACAACACAGTGTGTGCTTTCCTCAAAGTTGCTTTTATGGACAATTCAAACAGACTCTGCATCCTTATCCTACAGTATGTCAGCAGCTGTGTTCCCATGGTGATTGAATATTGCTTACTGCTTAAAAGACGGTAATTTTAAGTGCTCTAAAATCCCTCGGATTTTATCAGAAGTGCTCTAAAACATACAGCAAAGACCTAGAGAGGTGGAAGGTGCAGACATGATACATGGGCATCTGCTCTTCCTTTGTTTGGTTTATTCCAGGAAGCAAGTGACAACAGAGGAAGGTTGAACACTGAAGAAATGTTTCGAATTGTGGTGTTTCCCCTGCGGCACAAAAGGTCCTTTATGGCCAAAAAGAGAGGGGGGAGTCCACTGCCTTGCACCTGCCTTCCCACATGTTCTGCTTTGGGGTGATGTATTTTATCAGCATCATTTCTGGGCAGGGGCGTCCCAGGCAAGTGGTGTTGAATTTGCCTTTTCATGCACTCTCTACAACTAGTTTCTAGGATTAGTTTCAGGCTAGAAAAAAATTGTAACTTAAAATTTTCATACATCTGGTGAATCGGTCTTCCTGTCAATACTAGGGATCAGTTCAAGTCCTCGTGTTGTGCGTGTCTTGTCAGCTTGCCTATGTTGTGCATAGATTGCCAGGTGATTCCTGGCAGTGTCTCTAATTATAACATTTAGCTGTTGTTTGACAGAGGCTATATGCTTTCATTTTGGAATTACAGGGCTGCTTTTTTTTTCTATGCTTAATTTTAAATGGTAGTATATTAATAACGAGGTGTTGCAAGAATGGCAACAGATCCTGCCAATAATTGCCAATAAATAATGGCACTTGAGTTGGTGCTATTTCTGTGCCCCAGAAATTTAGTTTGATTTGTGCCCATATCAGCTCTGAGAACGCATGCTAGATTTACATGCTTGAGTTTAGATATAATTAGCTTCTACTGCCCTTAATCTGTTTTGAGGAGTGCCCTAATTTTATCTTAAATTCCTTATAAGAGAGAGCTTTACATAAACCCTCAGCAACAAATGCTAAGAGTACACGTAGGGCCATCTTACTGGAATGCTACCCTTTTTGTCTTGATCTTTTTCTAGTGTTAAAAGGGCAAGTGATAACATTTTTCATTGAAGTGCCTATTGCTATGAGTGTCATTAGG
>NW_008618259.1:41153-59560 GCF_000691845.1 Merops nubicus
GAAAGACACATTAAACTAATGAACTGTAGGCAAGGTGTTATACTTGTTTGAATGTTTGTTGAATTTTGTAAAAAAAAAAGGTTATTAATACTAGCTCAGCTTTCTGTGTAAGAGGTTTTTTTACAGCCTTCCTATTCTCCCTGTTCCTCACTTTTTTTTTTTTTTTTTTTTGTGGTAAGGAAGCATCTTTTTTCTACCACATCTGAACTTCTCTGTTTGTTCACACACCTTTAGCAATCTTTTATCCAATCAATATTTTGGATAAAGATTGATGGAAATGCATACTGGAGAGCAGTTTCATTTTTGTACTCTAACTAGAAACACGTTTGAACTGGGTCATGTCAATTTGCTCCACCTGAGCCCAGGCACAGTACAACAAACACAGTTAAAAGGGTGAAATATTTAAGTTAAAAAGAGCCATGAGATAAAGGACATCTCATGTTAAAAGTGGAAATAATTATTTTGGTGATGTGGAAATTGGTCCCTGAAAGCAGATCTGTTGTTTCTTTCCACAGTTTACAAAAGGTCTTTTCTATAGATGTGAATACTGCTAGAATATTTGTTGGACTCAGGAGGATCCACTACAGCTTTAAATTTAAGTGCTGACATAAAATCTGGGAAAGGAAATAATTTGTTTATTTACATGAATGCCATGGACATTGAATACTGAAATCACCATCTGTCTGGGATGTGAAGAGTTTATTGGATGAGATCTGAGTGATTGGATTCTAATTAACCCAAATGCAAATTAAAATTATTTTTAAATGGGATTTCTGTGATGTACTTAATCCAAAAGTACTCAGTATCATTTTGTTTCACTCTGAATCAATGTGGCAGCACCATGCAGGCTTCAGTGAATTTTTTTTCCCCAATATGTGGGACTTTACTGTGAAATAAGTAAACCTGTAAAAGTAAAATTAAAATTTCAGAAGCTCTACCCACCAGTTATCTTACTTTGCATCTTCTTCAAGTGCAAATGAGCTGTTGGTTTTGTTCTCGGACTCTAAAACTTAGGAATTGATAAGCCAAGAAAAGGGATAAGTGAATCACCTAAATTAATGAAAAACAAGCTCATGGTGGAATCAAAGCTGAAATGGATGGTCAAATCATACATGCCTGTCAAGGGTTAGAGCTGGACTGACCACTAGACAAATGATGAATTCTCTCTATTAACCCCTGTCCCTCCTCAAAGGGGAAGAGAAAGGGAATAAAGGTGGGATATTTATGGATTGGAAGAAAAAATTAAAACAGCTTTAAATAAAATAATAATAAAATTAAATACATACATATATATATATATTGTCCTTGACTATTGCAGATGAGTTGGAACTAGATGATCTTTAAGGTCCCTTCCAATCCATACCATTCTATGACATTTGAAACCGATATTGAACCCAGCCTCCCTGATGGCAATTATGTCACCCATCACCATTGATGCTGTGGAGCAGACACTGGGAATGTCCCAGAATGGGCTCAGTGGCAGATGGGAATGGGATTCAGGAGGTGGATTTTGGAATTGGATTCAGGAAGGCACAGACTGGGATCAAAGACAGAACGGAGGGAGTCCTCCTTGGATGCCAACCATTGGAGAAGAGCCTGACACTTGTAACCCCACAGCTTTATACTGAAGATGATAAATACAGAATGAAATACCTTGTTAGTCAGTTTAGAGTCACCTGGCCTGTCCACTTCTCCCCATAGGTGCAGTCTTTTACTTTCTGCATCCATAACATGGTACAGAAGATTTAGCAGTGACCTTGGTGTGCACAGGAGCAAGTATTAGCAAGAGTCTTTCTGCATACCAGTCCTTGGTAGTAACTCTAAACATTGAGCGTTGTCAGTTCTAGAAGCAGACACTGTGTGCAAAAACATGTCATTAACTTCAGAAAGTACAGTTAGTTAGAAAAGACTGAGCTGAAAAGTGAAGTCATTTAACAGAATGAGTTCTGTTCTAACTCAGGCCAGGATAATGCCTTTACTTTTCCAGCTAGACCTGCATAGTTTCACAGACTCCACTGCCACCCACTATATGAACGATAAACAAGTTGTACGTTTATAACTGAACAAAAAATATTTTAAATTTAAACAAAGTGTATTTTATTTAAGTGAACTCTACTTACGAAAACCTTATTGAAGGGAAATGCAAAGTCCTGCACCTGTGGAGGATCAACCACCATGCACCAGAGCATGCTAGGGCCCAAACAGCTGGAAAGCAGCTTTGCAAAAAAAGGACAAGGAGATCCTAGAGGCTGGACACAGGCCATCAATGTGGCGCCATGGCAAGGAAATCATCTTGGGCTGTGTTAGGATGGGTGTTGTTAGCTGTTCAAGGGAGGTGTCCCTTCTCCTCTACTCAGCATTGGTGAGGCCACACCTGGAGTAGCGCATCTAGTTCTGGGCTTCCCAGTATAAGACAGACATAGACATACTGGGGAGAGTGTGCAGTGAAGTGCCACTAAAGTGTTGAAGGCCTTGGAGCAGCTCTCATATGAGGAAAGGCTGAGAGAAGAGAGCCTAGAAAAGAAAAGGCTTTGGAGAGATCTTGTCAGTATCTACAAATGTCTGAGAGGAGGGTGCAAAGAAAACAGAGCCAGGCTCTTTTCAGTAATGCCTAGTGATGAGACGAGAGGCACATTGAAGGTTTCCTCTGAACACAAGGAAACACTTTCTCCTTGTGAGGGTTACTGAGCACTAGTACAAGTTGCCCGGGGAGGTCGTGGAGTCTCCCTTCTTGGAGACATTCAAGAACTGTCTGGACATGGTCCTGGGCAACTGGCTCCGTGTGGCCCTGCTTGAGCAGGAGCATTGGACCAGATGACCTCTAGGGGTGCTTGCCAACCTTCAACCGTTCTGCAATTCTTTGATAATAGTTGTAAAAATTAATAGGGTAGTAAAAGAACAGAATATCTATCAGCAGTAATGTACATAGATTTGACCTAGTCCTTTCTCTTGCTAATTTTCTCCCCTAATTTCTGTAAGCAAGCAAAATATTTTATGTTTTGTTTTCTGGTGGAGACTTCCAATTGTTTTTGTTTCTAGAAGGCAGAGGAAAGTTACATTCAAAGACATTTTGTTGGTATATTTCCA
The DNA here is from genome assembly GCF_000691845.1 of Merops nubicus. Classification (NCBI taxonomy): domain Eukaryota; kingdom Metazoa; phylum Chordata; class Aves; order Coraciiformes; family Meropidae; genus Merops; species Merops nubicus. Next base: position 44,241 of record NW_008618259.1, read on the forward strand.
ACATATGGTCATTAAAAGTATAGCCATGTAAGGCTGCTTCTGAAGATGCTTGTTAAGTTTTTATATTGCTCTATATAAAATAGAGGATAGGATCACCATGGTGCCCTTTGAATGCTTAAAATGGCAAATTTTGGTGATGCTCCCTGTACTTAAAATGAATTACCACAGCTGCAACAAACACTCGGACTTGTATGGTGTTTCTGAAAAATTTGACTGAGCTCTTCCTCTAAGAGAAACTTCCTCTAAGTTTCAAAAAAAGAACAGTGCGTAACTGGATTCAAATTTGAGAAGTGATTCTGATTAAAAATACCCACATACAGAGTAGATTTTCTGTCATTAACAATTGAGCAGTTGGTAAACTTGATTACTGTAGCATAGCTTAATACATTTCTTAAGGGCAAAAGTGACCTCTCTTCTGCTTTCTTGAACAAGATGCCATTTTAATTGCCTCTTTCATCCTTCTAACTTTTTTCTTGCTTAATCTGTGTCCATGATTTTAATCAACCATCTGTAACCAGTGGTGCTATACTCTGTGTTGTAGCTGTGAACCTTACTGTAATTGAAGAGGAGACAAGACCAAAAAAAGTATCTGAAGTAAAACAAATTAATGAAATAACAGTGAAATAAATAAATAAATAAGTACATACAATTCTGCAGAATAGATTAATAGCTTAATTTTGTGGGAATTATATTTGTCTATTGAAGAATGAATTTAACAGCTGAAATTCTTTACAATAAACGTTCGTATCTGCTCTTATAAAACACTGAGGAAAACACAATAGAGGTAAACAATTCATTTTAAGTGGATGGAGATATGTGTAATCAAGATGGTTTCCTTTAGAATCCAGTGTCTGAGAATATTTTAGTAGAAGATTCAGAGTGAATTAGTGCACTTAGAGCAACGAAAGTAAATATTTTGCAAGGCCTACTAAGAGTGGCATTCAACATCTCACACTTTTTAGTTTATACAGGGGAAGCTCTAGTATCTCATATACTCTTGTGTGATATACTTTCTGGCAAGTGATGATACTAGTTATAAGGAATGTTGCTGCACCCAGATGTTTTCTAATTACAGCAGAAGTCTTAGTGCTTCCAGAAACTGCTGTTTTCTAAGCTTAAAACTGTATTTTATCATGTGAACAACAGAATGATGCAATATAGAGATCCACACTCTATGAAATATTGTCTGATAAGGTTAGTGTAACTCTTTATGTGATGCTAGAGGTTCAGAATCTGAAAGTGGTTTTTCTCTGTGAATGGACAAATCCAAAGAGGAAAGCATAAAATAGCCTTTTTTACCTTTATTGATTTACTTCTTTTTCAGATATGCACTTTAAAACTTTTTAAAATGTATAAAAACAGGGTAGTGTAAATACTGTCATTTTGTTCCTCTTTCAACATATCCTGAGGCTCAAGTGCTGTGATGACAATCTCACTTGCTGATTGAGTAAACATTTATTATGGATATTAAAAAACAAACAAACAAAAATCACTAGAAAATCTAACCATAATTATAGGTAGCTGCATGTATGATGCATAAATCCAGACTTAACAGAACTACTACCAAACAACACAAAATGCTTCTGTTGAACTAAAGAAATGATTGTTTCATTTTTGACATAATAAAGGTGAATTATTTTTTTTTTTTACCTAAGTGAAGGCAAAGAATAGTGATACTATAAGTGGCTTTATCTGAAGGTTAACTGATTGGTTACAATAGCACAGGATTAAATTTGTGTTATACATGCCATAATGAGGTTTAGGTAATTGATATTTGTTACCTAAATTACAAGAAACTTCTTTTGATTTAGGGTTAAAGACACATGCATCTAAATTTTCCAGGTCTGAGGTTACTAATCAATGTAATTAATCTGTGCAATGATTGCTTCAGAGGATAAAGCCTGAAAATGTTCCTGCATCCACCAGGTAAAGATAATAAAGAGTGTCTGGGAAATGGCCAACTGCAGAATCAGTAAATTCTTCAGGATCCAAGAAACCACCAAATAGCTCAGAGCAGAACACTGTACATCTGCCAAGATATATCTGATGGACTGATACTAGAGCAGACTTAACTAATTAGTAAAACCTTCATCTTTCCCATCTGGAGATTTAACTCTGGTGTGTGTGAACAGGCTGAAGATTATTAATCAGGAATTAAATGAGGAAGCCTATGACTCCTAGACAGCATTTCCATGAGGTGAGCCAAAACAGTTTCCTTTTGGCTAGACAAAGAGTAACAACGCTGTACAGTGACTCAGGGTTGGTTTTGTCTATTCTACATATACTGTATTAAGAAACAAATGGGAAAATGCAGGCTTGTAAGTCAGAGTTCTCATAGCTATAAATATATACTCTTTTAATTGCAGTGCATATATGCTTTACAGCTGTTTTTAAAAACAGGGTATTTTTCTGGAGTGGTAATTTTTTCCAAGTGGCTCCTTCATCAGTGATCATTCTAATGTCTGTATCCAAAATCGTGACCTTCAGGATCAACCTTATCAGTTAGCTGCTAGCTTGTCTGCAGGTGCTCAATTTCACTGTAGACTTCCTTCATAATTAAGGTTGACTTTTTCCAGACTTGCCAAGAAGTAACTCCACTTTGATAGGGTTAAACATCTGCTTAATACCTAACCTATCCTGGGATCCAAATAAAAAAAAAAAAAAAATTCTGCATAGGACATAGTAGATCAGGATCCCATAAAACATAGCTGCAGGAGGGAGGATATCTTATTTCTTATCAGTCTCCTCAGAGAGAGGTCTATAAGACTAAATCCCTTTTCCTGAGGGGAACTCAGACCCCCATCTTTCATTGTCAGAGTGACATTTACTATCAAATGCTGAAACATTCAGCGTGCCAAGGAGAAAGAGTAAAGTGCTGAGAATATTGACCTGATTTAAAAAAGCTTAGGCTTTAGTCCCTGCAAGGTATTTTCATAATATTTTTTTTTTATTATTATTATTTTTTTTGTAACTGCTACTATCAAGCCATTGATTAAAATATAAGCAATTATTTGAAGAGGGACTGACCCATCTTCAAAGTATTTTTCAACTTTTTAATAAAAGGCTTTGACACACCCACTTAAACTGTAAATTAGGGCAATCCCCATGAAGATGAGATCTGTAGGAACAGAATTATGATTATTATAAATTGTGATTTATGATTATGAGTTGTAATTATTTTCACAAATGTTATAGGTACCACAAAATTTTAATTCACACATTGTCTGTATAATAGCTTCTAACTGTGCTGTGTATTTCACAGTGTTGCAAAAGTTAAGCTTTCTAGTGATATAAAAATAGGTGGAGATAACAAAGGATGAAGGGTACTAGGACAGAGTAAGAATTTAAAGTGTTAACTGATCATCTGAGAGACAAAATACTAGACTGTTTAAATCTTCCATATCAAGAAAATTGTGTTTTATAGTTTCTTAGGTTTTTCCCATTTTCCCCATTTTTGGTTGTTGAACTTTCAAAAGTATAAGAGTTGTTAATAAAACTGGAAGATAAGGGTAATATCTTAGATCTGTTTTCCACAGAAAGAATAAATACAAATTGAACATCTCACTAGTGGGTTTCCTTTTATGTGTTCAGTCAGAACAATGTGCATTCTCTGTTTTGATAGTCTGCTAATAAAAATGACAAAAATAAAATTGAAGCACAGAAAATAACATTTCTAGATTGAAGCTAAAAAAAGTAAAGCAGGGTCTAAAAGCTCAAAATCATACGAACCAATGAAAGATGTAATTATGCACAGGGTGAAAGAGATTATGTTAATGAAATCTTAAATTGTTGTCCTGATTTGGGGTAGAACAGAGCTTTCTTCATCTCATGGAGAAGGGCAGAAAGTAAAGCCGCATCTGCAGGGGGGAGCAGACAAGATAAGTGACCCTAAGATTCACCAATGGGGTATTCCATTCCATTTCTGTCATATCCAGTAAAAGCTGAAGGATCAGGGGGGGCAAGCCCTTGTCACCCTTCTGTCATCCTTCTTTCCACCTTCTTTCTGGCTTTGGCTGCTTCTGCAATGGCCAGCATCCAAGGAGGACTTCATCCTTTCTGCCTTTGATCCCGAGCCGTGTTTTCCTGAATCAAGTTGCTGAAGAAGCCCCACCATATAACCAATTATCAGATCACGATAAGCAATACACTCTGTTTACTGATGGATCTTGCCATCTTCTAGGAACTCACTGGAAGTGGAAGGCTGCTGTGTGGAGTCCCACATGATGAGTTGCAGAAGCAGCTGAAGAAGAGGGTCAATCAAGTCAGACAATGGATTCATTTCAAAAACAATCTCATAGACAACTGGGCAAAAAGAACATGGTATCAAGTGGGTGTATCACATCCCCTATCAAGCACCAGCCTCTGAGAAAACTGAACAATATAATGGGCTGCTAAAAACTACTCTGAAAGCAATGGGGTGGTGGAACTTTTAAAAACTGGGACAAGCATTTAGCACAACTATGTGGTTAGTTAACACCAGAGGATCCATCGTTCGAGCAGGTCCTGCCCAATCAGACTCTTTACATACAGTAGAAGGGGATAAAGTCCCTGTGGCGTATGAAAGGAATTTGTTGGGGGAAACCGTGTGGATATTCAGAGTCTGAGATTACATTTCATTTTGTAGATATTCAATACAATATAGACTGTATGTCACTCCTGAACCAGACACTGCAGTTCCCCAGGTTCCACAAGGCTCTGCCCACACTTCACAAGCCACTCCCCAGCCTGAGTGCTAACTCTGGGTGAAAATACTCCATTTTAAAGCCTTATGTGCAGAATAGTAACAGTGTTTTTTAAATGTCTTTCAAGGTAACATTGTTATAACATAGTTGGTTTTTTTTTTTAAAGAAGTGGGTCCTGCTGCTGCTCCAGCCCTGCCCACAAGCCCTGCTGTTGCCCTGTTGTACACTCTGAATATAGTACTTTCTGTCTGATGAAGATAAAACTTTGAATTTGATGAGGGCAGTCTTTGATACTGAAGTTTTGTCTTTAAGAGTAGCTTGTAATTGCCTTATCTTTTTTTGGTAACACGGAGGAACACATTTTTACTCCTGGGTCATTTATTTAGTTTTGCTCTTAGTTTGTCAGATGACACGCTTACACATAAGATATGAACCTGTATAAACCTTTATAAAGTGATTTATAAAATCTTGTCTTTATAAAATGGAATTCCTTATTTTCCTCTTGAACTTTTTTTCCTGCAGGTAACATAAGGCAACAGGTAACATAAGAAGATTTTCTCATTCACTTGAGCTTGTGACTTGCATACCAGTTGTCTACCTGCTCTACTTTTGTGCAGTTCGAACAGCATTTAAATTTGTTTTACTTGCTTCTGCTGGTCACTTGGTTCTTGCCATCACAATTATTGCAAATGCTTATTTCTCCCTTCTCCCTGACTTCAGTTCTGTCTCTCTGACTTCACTTCCCTCCAGACCCCAAAGTTCCAGATGAATTCTGGAATGCTATAGCACAGCAAAAAGAATCACAGTTCTCTCCCCAGTTTTACTCATCCTAAAATAACCTTTACCCTGGAAAGCAGGACATTGTCCTTGTGGATGAAATGTGAGTTGAATCTTTTGTGGGAAGGACTGTTTTTGGTTTGTTTTGGTTTTTTTTTGGTTTTGTTCTTTTTTTTTTTTTTTTTGTGGATGTTTGGGTTTGTTTGTTTGTTTGTTTGTGGGTTTTTTTTGGTGTGTGGGGGTTTTTTTTTTGTTTTTGTTTGCAGATTGTATTTATCTTGATAGACACTTATTCATAGACACTTATTCACAAAGATTCACAAATCATCTCCCCATGCCACCTGATAAGCTATCTTTTTTTTCCTGCACCTTCCCTTCCCCTTTCTCATACTGCAGAAAATGCTGTCCTTTGTTAATCTTCCTTCCCAATGGTCTAGCATAACTTTGCACCTCCAATTCTCTACTTAGCTCTTTTCTTATTGTACTGTGTATCATTTGCAAAAGATGACTTTCTCATCAGTTCATTTTTTGTTCCTGATACAGTCATTTATATGTATTCTTCTGTATCCATGTTTCAAAAAGTTTTTCCAAGTTGGTTCATAAGGCCACTTCCTATTCAGGAATTTTACAACACTTAACACAAGAAATAGAGATAACTCTTGTACTCTTTGATCAACATGTAGTCTTTCCTGCAGCTCTCTTACTCAGGGTACATGCTGTTTAGAGACAGAAGCTGGCTGTACATTCATATTGGAAAGTACACTTTAGGTATATGTAGCATAGTCTAAGCAGTCATTACATTCTATCCCATGGAAAGCAGCATTTTATTCATTATGTGTAATTCCTTGCATGTCAGTTATTCGTTAAAATATTTGAGGGGAAGAAAAATAAAGTCTTATGCAGAGAATTAAAGGAAATAAGCAAAACAAAATAAATATATTAAGCTCAGATTTGAACTGACCTCAGCTCAGGGACTGAAAAAACAAGTCATCTGTGATTTAGCCAGGACACAGGGCTCATAACTGCTTCCTTGAGCTTCTTTGAGCATTTGACCATTTACTTAGGGGCTAGGAAGTGGCTGACCTGTTTAAGGAATGATGGCTTCAGTCAGGCAAATTACTCCTCTGGGTCTCTTTGTCATACTACCTTTTATCTGTCTTTTTCATGCCACATGTCATCTCGTAGTACGTGTATGTGCAGGGCTTTGCCAATGATGTTTCTGTCTCAGCTGTGAATTTTTCACAGGAAATGCCAAGAGCTATAAGAACTGTTGTAATGGTTTGAAAACTGCTGCTCCTGGTGGGCGGAGATCTGAAATCTAAAACCAGGAGCGAGCATGAATGAAAGGGGCGTATGCCTGTTCTATTCCCACTCCCCTCTTCCTGTCTTCAGGACTTCCTGCTGGGGTCTATAAAAGGGGTGAGAAGACATGCCTCTCTCTCTTGCTCTCCTCTCTTCTCCTATGCTGGGGTCCTGGCCGGAGACATGCTGCTGCTGCTGTTTGTGGTTCCCTGTGCTGCACATGGCCGTGGCCATCTTGGGACCTGGGCCTGATCTACAAACTCGTTCCCTGCCTCCATCCACGTCCAAGGATTGTGCATCCACCTCAGTCCAGAGAGATCCAGCACTGGGGAGCCTCAGCACAACATTTGGGTTTTGTATTTTTTGGAAGTTTAACCTTCCTGGCTTTGTTGTTCCTATAATCCCCTTACCCTGTTAAATCCCTACCCTTTTTCCTTTCTGTACCCTGTTTAAACCCCTACCCTTCCTTTCTGTTCCCTGTTAAATAATATTTTTCATTTTGTTAACTTTTCAATCAGTGTAAAGCTTTCAGTACCCCTGCCTTCCTTTATTTACCTCTCTACCTGGGAGAACTAAGGGATAAGGGAGGAGGAGCACAATTCTGCCTTCTAACCGGGACAACTGTACATACTGATGTAAATAATTCATATTTGCTGGATCCTGAAAACTTCTGACGTAGGCAAACTAGAAAAATCTCTGATTTGGCATGGGTTAGTGGGTGTTTTCTGTCCTGTTTGTTCTTCTTCTGTTCAGTTTAAAAGCCATGGCAGGTCATTTGTTAATAAGTAACTTTCAGGTCTTCTAGTATATGTTCAAATGATGAGACTTTGAGTGGAATCCAAGAGTGTCATATGCTGACAGTTGTCAATTTAAGTGTAGTTAGTAGTAAAGTAAGAAACAAGCAGGGCATGTTGAAAACCTAGACGCATTGATTGTCAGTATGAAAAGAGACTTGTAATGTGTTTTATCTGTTTTATGTAAGCAATTACTTTATAAGTCTTGGGATACATTCTAGGATATTAACTTGTTTTATTTATCATTTGCTACAAATCTGCTGTGTTACTGATGAGATCTGGTACATGACTCATTTATTTCTGGAAATGTTTCTTCAGTATACACAGATGGTGTTTATAGATCCAACGTGAGGGGTGAGCTATTCAAGAACAGGAGATCTGCAATGTCAAAGAGTTGTCATGGATATTGTTCTCTTTTCTGAACAGAACTATCTTTTCTAGTCTGTTTCTGAGGTGTTTGTATTCATGAAGCTGAGAAGACAGAGGCTATTTACTACTCTTTTGTCTGTACTAACACATAATTCATCCTTTATGTGGAGTGCAGAATTCTCCTTTGTCGATACCTCTTGCCTCAGCTGTTGTCATGGCAACAAGTGATATCTTTGCTGAAATTTGACTAAAGTATAATTTGGACATGGAGTGAAGCAATATAGTGCTGAAATTTTAACTGGCCGTATCATCCATTTTAGTCAAATTTTGTCTTAAGAACAGGTGTGTTTCATTCTTGCACATAAGCAGCCCATGGAAACTACTAAGATGTACGTTGCTTATAAAAGCAACAAAGGTCATCACAGTTGTTAATTAAAGGACACCAGTGATTTCAAATGCACAACAGTGTTTTACTAAAGCTTTATAGCCATATTTTACTGTATAGTGGATGTGATTCAGTGCAGAAGAGTTTCCAAGTCTTTTCTCTGTCATGCATAATTCTGCTTTTTAGCTATGGTGCCATCAATCTATTCTTTTCTCTCATATATATGTAATGTTGATATATTTATCATCCAGGTTACAGGAAAATGTCATAGAGTTTTTAAACTGAGAAAGTGTGCAATATAATAGGGTTTTCTCAGACTTTAGAAATTAAAAAGTGTTATTTAATTCATGATTCTTTACTGCTTGTCTATTTTTTACTCTGCAGGCTTTATGATAGATCATTGTTTACTAGCAGAAATAAATTCCAGATACACATTTCTCATTCTGAAAAGCGATCTCAGGAGAACAGTAATCGAGTCACTGGTGAATTATTTTTAAATTTTATTATTATTATTATTATTGTTTGAGCGATCAAGGAAAGATTCTGCTATTTCAAGGTTCACTTAAGTTGATTTAGAATTGTGAAAATGGAGCTATAATTTTCAATATACATTGGGTTGCTCTCTGCAAAATACACATTTTTTTAAAATGTAAAGTGAAATGGAAGGAAAAAGTTACAAGTTTTTGTGGTTTTTGTTAGTTATCTTGAGGCTTTCTGATATAACAGACCTGTAAATTGATCAGATTATGACTTCATGCTATCTCACAGTCTTCTCTACTGCCTTTCTAAATGGAATGATATGAAAACTATGACAGATCAGTTCAGAATTTCAGGAAAAAGAGCAGCATCTGCCTGCTGTGCCTCGTTCAATACAGTCCAAGTAAAATAACTTTTGCTGGTTTAGGATGAAGTTGCACAGCATAATTTCATGGCATAGACTGAGGTAACAGCTCAAGAGAATTTTCAGTCATCTTTCCATTGGTGTCTTCTCTTCCCCAAGGAGCAGATTCCTTGGCTTCTCTTGTCTTGATTTACATATAAATCAAGTGAAATATTCAACTGCTGTTTTTAACTACCAGGTTAATTTGCCATTTTTACTGTTTTCCTAAAACTGATCTAGAAGCAGGAGTGTGTGAGGAGGGTGAAGGGAGAGGAGCAGAACCTCCCCTTTCAGAAGCAGCAGGCTGTTAACTTGGCTAAACTGAAATGCCTGATTTAATTTCTAATAAGCCCAGCTCCCTCTTAGCACATAGAAGTGAAAGAAACATTTTTAAAACATGCCTCAGAGGAATATTTCATTGCTGCTATGAAGGACTTATTGATTTAGAGATTCTTCCTGGAGTGTAGGATAATAAAAATCAACTAATCCTCAAATGCAGAGAGCTATTATGGACCAAATTGTGCAAAACTTCCTGCTATGGGCTATGCATCTCACACCTGTACCTAATAGAGATAAAACTATTACTGGCATTAATTTTTGAATATCAGCCAAAGTGAGAGATGTCCAGGATATTGTGAAGTTGGAGTCAGAGTTGGATTTGACCCTGAGCAAATTTACTTAAAAATTTTGCACAGAATCAATGACATAGAATGTGTAGAGAAAAGGATTAGACTGGGAGAAAACATCAAAGTGAGAGCACAAAGGGAATAAAGGAATGGTTAGACTCTGCTTTACCTTGTTATTATTTTGGTGAAACTGTAGTCACATCCCCACAAATTTAAGAGAAAGTTTTGTGCAAGTGGGATGACATCAAATATCTACCTACTGAAGACAGATTTCCCTTATGACCATGGTGGACATTCATGTGTAATGGATGAGATGGTAGAAGTTGTTGTCTTTCTGGAAAAGCTAATCAGATACCCTCAAGCTATAGAATGAAGATGTAAGTTCCTAGACCCTTCTCCTGATGTAAACGTAAGGACTTGCAAAAGGAACGCACCATCAGAGGAACCAAGACAGATAGAGAGATGTTTTCAAAACCTTGTTGCTGCAGCAGACACCACTGAGAAAGAGGCATCTGGGACTCTAGTAACCCACAAAAAAAGGACTCTGCTTCATCCCCCACCTTCTAACATCACTACCAAAAACATATAAAGCTTTAATACCAATACACACCCATCAGTAAGCTCTACATGGTGAAACTTCACCAGCAACACACAGTAGGTATCACAAAAAGAAACAACAGGTGCTTGTAGTGGGCTACACCAATTCATGCAGCATGGGGAAGAAACAGGAAAAACTAAAGAGCTGGGTGCAATCACAGGGCTATTATCTCACTACATTTGTGGAGATATGGTGGGGTGGCTCTCATGACTGGAATGTTGTTATGGATGGCTGTGTAATTTCTAGGAAAGACAGACCGGTAAGGTAAGGTGATGGAGTTGTTCTTTATGTGAGAGAACAACCGAAACGTGTCAAAGAGCTTGTTGAAAGCTTATGGGTAAGAATAAAGGGGCAGGCTAAGATCGGTGGGTTGTGGGTGTTTGCTACAGACCACCTCATCAGGAAAAGGATGTCAGTGAGGCCTTCTACAAACAGGTAGCCTCAAAATTATGTCTTGGTGCTCATGAAGGACTCCAGTCCCTCTGTTACTTGCTGGAAAGGCCACATAGCCAGGCACACACAGTCCAGGAGGTTTCTGCAGTGTATTCATGATAACTTTGCGACACAGATGGTGGAGAAGCCACTTTGTACTAATCAACAAAGAAGGCAAGGTTAGCAATGTGAAGGTTTTGGGCCACCTGGGCTCTAGTGACCATGAGATGGTGGAGTTCAGGATCATGAGAGGAAGAAGCAGGGCAGTAAGTAGGATTGTAACCCTCAACTTCAGGAGATCTAACTTTGAACTTTGACCTCTTGTTCTGCCAATGACCAGGCCCAACAAGAATGATACAGCCAGCAGGAAGATGAACCAATACACAGACTGTATTGTAAGCAAAAAGGACATTCCATGAATGATCGCTGGGGGTACAAACAAGTCAATCAGCTGCTACCTAATTGACGCCACCCCCAACAATCCCACAAAAGACATGACTTGGCCCACAACAGGTGTTATAAACAGAGAACTGAGGTTTCCCATAGTTGGCATGGGAAACAGCCAGATCACCAAGTTAAACATATAAGAAAAAGGTGCCCACATGGCGACTCTCACCCGATCAGCCCGCATTCGCAAAGGCCTAAACGGACTGGGGCCCAGCTTCAGGGAGAGTCAGGAGGTCTGCCCTGAACCAGGAAGCTCTGTGGGGTGCACTCCACAGAGCAGATGCTCCTCCCTTCCTGCCAGTGGTCCCAGCTTTTATCTCTAAGCGGGACACCTGACCTTTGTCAACTCAATGCAGGACCCCAGGGGCTCATTTCCCTTATGGCTCTCCCTGCAGGGCCGGCCACACCCTGGGGGGAAGGTATAAGGCAAACTCACAACCCTGTGGGAATCACCGCTATGTCAACCTTAATTAGGGGCTCGGGGTTCAAACCCCAGCATTTCACCTCTTTAAAAACCTACTGGGAAGAATCCCGTGGGTTAGGACACTAGAAGGTATGGAAGCCCAAGACAGCTGGTTAATGTTCAAGCACCATTTCCTCCAAGTTCAAGATTAGTTCATTCCTATGAGTAAAAGATCAAGTAGAGGAGGCAAGGGACCAACATGGATGAACAAGGAGCTTCTAGAAAAACTCAAATGTAACAAGGAATTTTACATTATGTGGAAAAATGGACTGGCTACTTGGGAAGAATATGGAAATATTGCCAGAGTATGCAGACAAGATGCAAGAAGAAAGGCTAAGGCCTTCTTGGAATTAAATCTGGCAAATGATGTAAAAGATACAAGAGCTTCTTCAAGTACATCAGTAGGAAAAGGAAGACTAGGGAAAAAGTGGGCTCACTGCCATATGAGGTGGGTGCCCTGGTGATGGAGGATGCAGAAAAGGTGATGCTATTGAATACCTTCTTTGCTTCAGTCTTTACTGCTAAGACTGATCCTCAGGAATCCTGGTCCCTGGAGGTAAAAGAGAAAGTCTGTAGAAAGGAAGGAAGACTCCCCTGGTCAATAAGAATTGGGTTAGAAATCATTTAGGCAATCTGGGCACCCACAAATCCATGGGCCCTGGTAGGATCCATGGTGTGGGTGTGGGTAGCACCCATGAGTGCTGAAGGAGCTAGCTGATGTTGTTGCTGTGCCACTCTTCATCATTTTTGAAAGACCACGGAGAAAGGAGAAGGTGTCTGAAGACTGGAGGAAAGCCAGTGACTGAGCACTGGAACAGGCTGCCCAGAGAGGTTGTGTTCTTCTCTGGAGACTTTCAAAACTCTCCTGGATGTGTTCCTGTGCAACCTGCTCTGGGTGAACCTGCTTTGTCAGGGTGGTTGGACTAGAAATCGCCAGAGGTTCTTTCCAACCCCTTACCCTTCTGTGATTCTTTGCATGAAGTCACTTTCATCTTTTAGGATTTTTATTAAATAATATTATACTTGACCATAAGTGGACTTCGAAACACTGGGGGTTTTGTTTATGTTCTACAGCTGCTAGTTTCAACAGTAGTGGTTAACACTGAAAACAGCAATTATTTCTCAGGATGACCGGGGATGTTTTATAGTCCATTTTGTGCAGTTGTAAGCATTCCGTAAGAAGGCAGTAACAATGGTAATTTTCTCTTAAAACTACTGTAAATGCCCATTTCCATCCACAGAGGCAATGCTTGACGTGATCAGTTCTGCCAGGAAGAAAATACTAACCTTCCATTCTTTCAGTTTCTTGTCTACATTTCCTGTTCTAAAGTTTTCTACTGCAATTAAACAACTTGCATTTCCATGTTAAAGCCTAATCTTTTATTTTAACTGTAATTATGTTCTTCAAGTTTTTTGCAGTAAGCAGTGGCATTTCTCCTTGGAGATGGTTTGTGACTGGAAAGTATTGAATCATCCCAAAAGGCCCGGTCTGCAAGGAGGTTTCACCCTTTAGCGTTGTTTAAATTTCTGTGACTCAAAGTAAGTGATAACAGGTGACAGGAAGGGGAAGGAAAGCCACTTGCTCCTCATAGTCCTGAAAATGGGATTGCTAAAAGGAATGTGTTTTTTCTAAAAATTGTTTAAATTTTCTTTTTTTTTTTTAAAGATGGGTTGTTATCCTGCTAAACCAGCTGTATTTTCAGAATATTGTATTTTCTGAACTGCTGATGTAGATAGTACATTAGAAACCTGTTTCTCTGTGTGCTTGTTACAAAAGGTTGACAATAAAAGACCTTATCTGTCATATGTCCTGCTCTTTCTGCCCATGCACATATCAGAAAGTAGATCTGATATCTTTCAATCCACTGCCACTAATTGTTGCATCATTCCAATGCTATGTCCAGGCTGAGAAAACCCACTAAGAAACCTGATGCAGTGACTATGGAAATCTGGAAATCTCAGTGAGCCAAATAACCTGGCTTCCCATCAGCCCCCCTCAGCTCAGGAATTAGAGGAGTTGTGCTGGTGACATAACATTCCTATGCCTTGTGGGGTTAGGAGAGGGCAGTACGACAGAAAGGGAGAGAATCCAGTCATTCAGTTGTGTCATCTTTATCTTCGTGTCCATTTGTGCCTTCATCATCAATGTAACAAACCAAGTGTAGTTAATTAGATGTATATCTTGTAGTCAAACTTTTACCAGTCTGTTACAGCTGATCAAAGCTCTCCTTGTGTTTGGGATACTCAGAATGTCTCCCCCAGTATAGATGTTATGTGATGTAAGAGAAGATGATTTTATGCTGTGCTTATCCCCCCAAGGCTCACTCTCTTCCGCTGCATTGCTGGTTTTAAAATTCCAATGACTGTTCAGTCCAGTTTGTTCAGTTTGGTTAAAAGTCCCAACAGATTTTAAAGAGTTTATGAGGGGACCAACAGACAGCTAATATTTCCGTGTGCTTGTGTGTATGCATACGGTTGAAACAGAAACCTTATTTCCTTAAGAAGATGGTGGAAAAAAAAGGAAACATTTCAGTTAATTGTGAAATGGCATCCATGGTAACTCTTTAGTTACTACTTTCAACAAAGTATCATTTTTTTTCCTGCTTAACATTATTATATTTACTTTGTCAATTAACCTTGAAGCTATGTACAAAGAAAGGTTATTACCACAGTTAAGCAATGGGACTTCAGCCAAAGTACTTTAACAGTGACTGACTAGTAAGCCTGGCTGCAATATACCCCTCCAACTCCTTAATTAAATGGAAAGGTAACATCCTCTAATGGAATATGAAATAGTGCTGCCTGCTACTAGGTGGTCTGAATGTGCCTTGAGCTTATGCACAATGGTATCAAGGTGAAGAAAGGACATATTAGTTTTGAGTCTAGCTTTGCTGAAACCTTTCAGTAATTGATCTGGATCCTGGTTCAGCCTTAGTAATGTGAACACACCAAAGCACTGGAATAGTGCAGCTTTAGTGAAATGAGCAATGTCTGAGGAGCTCAGGGTGCAGCGAAAGTTCCCTTCCAACTACCCATGTAGGTAGCTTCTGAGGCTTCTCAAAACCAGGACTTGATGGAGTTAATATTAGTATAGGTAACAATCATGAGAAGCCAGTGAGACAAGTTGACTATCCTGATGTGTCCCAGATTTTGTTTTTATTTTTAGACACACTACTCAGGGTTGTAGATTGAGGCCTCATAATTTTTTAAGTATTAGTAGAGCAAGCATTACTTTTTGCTTTTAGCCCCATAAGTGCCACAAGGTATGGAAGATTAATATTCAGTGCCATCTCCAACTGAGGTAAACCTCACGTTTGCTTTTTCAGGTCAGTGACGTAACTCAGAAAAGCTGAACTATGCCAGCTGGTCTAAGCTTTTTGCAAGAAGTAATTTGGTACTTTGGAGACAGGAAACATGATGCTGAAGCCTAGTTGATCAGCCCCATTTCTAGAGAGGAAGACCTAAATCCTGGTCCTTTCTCCAACTCACAGGAGGAAAACAGTATCTGATCTCTGCTGTGACCACACGCTAAGCATTGGTGATTGTTGTGGTGAGCAGAGCCCGC
>NW_008618260.1:0-5675 GCF_000691845.1 Merops nubicus
TGGGGCAGTGCCTTGTGTTTGCATTTCTCTGGAACAGAAGAACACAATCAATAGGTTTTTTTCCCCTCAAAAGATAATTTTGAGTCATTTAAAGAGCCTTGATTTTCAGCAAAGAATAAACCCAAATTGATTATTGGACCTATTGAAGAGAATGAATTAAACCCAGGGACTTTTAGTGCATCTTCTTACCAGCCTAGAATAAAAATAGAAGCCCCAGTAGAACACAGGAGCACAAAGTCTTGGTTCCAAAACATTACCTGGGTTATTTTCCAAGGGATTCCTCCTGCCCATTAGCAAAGGAACATTATCATTGCATCTCACATAGCCACTTAGTCCAAGGAGCAGAGTTTAAATTAATAATGTCTGTTTGAGCTCACTTTATTTTGGAAGAGAGGTCAAAGATTTGTTCATGTTCTTGTGGGGGAAAATAGGCAGGAGGTTGTTCCACCTCACTTAGTTGTGTTATGTTAGCAATTACTTCATCTTTGTGACATATTGATGAATTTTGGCCCACGCTGACTGTATTGAGTGCTCCAGAAATCACTCTGACCTGGGTTAGATTCTTTTGTGTCCTTGCTGTTGCCTTGCTCTGCTGCTTCTCCTGGCAGACCAAGGAGATGTTCGTGCCACAAACCTGATCCAAATTTCCATAGGAGATCCACTTGGACAACTAAGAAAGCTTGGAGGAGGCACCTTCCACCCCAACCTGCACAAATAATTATAGAGCTAAAATGTCAGCAGCCAGAATCACAAAATGGTTTGAGTTGGAAGGGACTTTCAAGATCATCTTCAGAATCATAAAATGGTTTGAGCTGGAAGGGACTTCCAAGATCATCTCATTCCAAGCCCTCTGCCATGGGCAGGGATCTCGTTCCAAGCCCTCTGCCATGGGCAGGGACACCTCCCTCTAGACCAGGTGGCTCAAAGTCCCATCCAACCTGGTCTGGGACACCTGCAGTGATGGAGCATCCCCAAATTCCCTGGGCAACCCCTGCCAGTGTCTCACCACCCTCAGAGGGAAGAACTTCCTCCTAATTTCTAATCTGCATCTTCCCTCTTTCAGTTTGAAGCCATCATCCCTGTTAGGAATGGTCCTTGGCTGGTGCAAGCTCCATGATTATGCTTGGAACTATTTTTGGAAGCCTGGTCCTTGGCCTAGGCTGGAGATGAGCCAGAGAACGTGCCAACCATATGGGCAATTAAGTCCCTGTGCCTGGAGACATTTAATTTCCTGGAATAGACACAGACACAGGGAGTTCAGCAGTTCCAGATCCCAGCAATCCTCAGTTAGGGAGCAAAGAGACCTGGGAGATGTCACTGACTCTCCAGGAGTGCAGGTGCTTCTTTGCACAGTTTTCTTTTGCAGAGACACTGAGCAGAGAAATCAAGTTTTATTTTCTAATTCATTCTTATGAGCTTCTGCTCTGTGTCCAGATATCGACAGGAAGCTACTGAGAAGATGATGATGAGATGGGTTGGGTAGAATCCAGCACATTTCTTCTCTCCTTAATTCACTTTCTGATAAAATATCTGTTTCTTATTGTCCTTATGGGCTGAGCTGGGATCAGGGCATCTAAGGTTTTCCAAATGGCTGGAAATCTTCAGCTGTCCATTGTTGGATGATGGTGGAGCCTTTTGTCTACATCTGAAATGAAGAAAACAAGTTTTTTTTACCCAATGGGCTTCCTAGAGAATCATTCCACTTCCACCTGTGGGATAAACATTTGATGTGCAATTTGTGGCTGTTTTCTTTGCTATAGTAATGAGTACCTAGTAAGTTGTGACCTGGTTTGATGTGGTTCTTACTCTAGTTACTGGAAAACTGCAGCTTCTGGTTGACAATACTTGGTAAAGATCTCACCACCTACCTCAGAGGACTGAAAGCCTTCATTTGTGAAGACCTAGGAATTTCCCAGGCCTAAAAACCATCAGAAATAGCATAGATATAGATTAAAGTCTTGGGAACTGTGTTGGAGGAGCACTAATTAAATGATTCACAGGTTCTCAGTGTCTGCAAGCCTTGGGATGAAACAGAAGTGAGGAAACCCCAAGCAACCTGTTGTGATTCTAAGTCTGTTTTAGCAGAGGACTTAGTAGTGTTGGTTTGATGGTTGGACTTGATGATCTTCAAGGTCTCTTCCAAACTAAAGGATTCTATGATTGACCTTGCTTTGAGCTGGAGAAGCTGAGGGTGTTGAACCAGATGTTCTCCAGAGGTCTCTTCCAACCTCAACTCTAATTCTGCCTTTGCCTGTAGTATTTAATATATTTTCTTGGTACAGAAGCTTCAAAAAACAGAGTAAAATTTTTCTCAGGCAGCTGTGAGGGAACAGATGTTCAGGCAAAGCTGTAAAAAAGATTGGAATGAGTTTGGGTTTTCCCTTAATGAGAACAAAAAGGTATTTTAAAGCAGGGACCGTGCCCATTGTCACTGCTGAACATCTCAGTGAGGGGATGGAGGGTAGAAAATACCTCTGTGCAGATGGAAATTTAGAAAAGCTGCTGAATTTTATACATACCCACCTACTTTATCTAGGGGGGGGAAAAATAGTCTGCTTATTGGAAGTGAGCAGAAGGTATTACCTGATGAGTTTGTGTGCATATGGCTTGGACTAGCCATAACTTTCTCCAACAGAATTGCATCTATTTAGACATGGAGTGCTTGGAAAATATTGTAAAAACCTTCTTCAGGGAGAATTTCTCCACGTTGGTGAGCCTTCTGTAATTGTGTCCATCTGCTGTTATCTACTCTGAATTGCAAGGGAATGCCTGTGGAATTAAAAGCAGCCCGTGGCTCTTTGTTTCTTTGCTTTCTAGTTTTGAGATCATTCAGGGGAAGACTGAAATCTCTAAGAACAATAAATATTTTCAGCGAGAAGTGCTTCAGAGTTTCCTTTTGGATATTTTGGAGAGCAGAAATGAAGTGTTCAAACACCTCTGACTTCTAAACTCTGTTATTTGTGTATGGGAGAGTGACCACCAAAACTCCTTAAGATGGCTGGGAAAGCCTACCAGCCTCTGAATTAATGATCTATGAATTAATGATGATATTTACTTGTTATTAAAGAGGGAAATGGGGACGTGCCACGTTCTTTCAATATGATTGCAACTAGCCTGCAGAAAATCTGCAGGGACCTTCTTTGTAAAGAAAAGGAATCCATTCAGGCTTGCCTGCAAAAATAGCTCCTATGCTCCTTGGGTGTAAATATCTCTTGGGTAGATTTCTTCTTAAGTGTTTTTTGGGGCTCTTGGGTTGCTTTTTTTTTAATCTTGTTCATTAGAAACATCCCTTCAGGAAATGAAGTGAGATTTTAGGCAGGAGGTTAGGTGACCTAACAGCCTTTTGAGGTTCTAACAACTCTGGTTGTGTTGTTCCCACACAGGTATTGCAGTTAAAATCTCCACCAGGGAAAAATCCTCCTAAGAACAGGTTGTGCTGTACTCTAAAAGCAAAGAGTTTTGTTTCCCCATCACTGTTTCACAGGGACCCTCAGGGATGTTGAGCTTTCTTCTGGGTTTTTGATGCACTAAAAACTCAACCAACTAAATCTTTCTAAACCTATAAGGACCATTCCAAAAGGAAAAGATCTGGGAAATTTTCATAGCTGAAGAGCTTCAGAAACCACTCTTGAGCATCTTCCTGATTTTCAAGATGACACTTGGTGCAATTCCAGATTAGATAAAACCCAAACCACCCCTGACATAGGAAACCCCCCACAAACCAGGCTGAAAAGCCCAGTTAGTATCTTATTTATCAGGGATACTTTTTAATTTCATCTTACTTCTCTTATTGAATTTCTTTTAGTGAATCCTCTTTTCTTTCTTGGTGAGAAATAGAAATGCTATTAAAAGTTTTAGTTTGTTTTTGCAAGATACAGTTCAGGGTAATATGCACTTGCTCTTCAAGCTCTCCAACTTCTCTGAACCTCTCAGCAGTGACTTCTCCTCAACTCTGATGCTGCCCCAGCATGAAGTCTGAGGCACATCAATTCATTGGGCACCTCGTTAATCCCTTCAGTCAAATTCCTTTGTCTTTGGTAAATGGGTAAAAAAATTCAGGTCCACTTCTTATTGTTCTTTTGCTTATCTAGAGAGCCTTAAATTTTGGGGGGGTGTGAAAATTTGGGCTCTTGAAAAACTGAGCCAAGCAGTTTCAGTATTTCTAACTCAGTTGGAAGCTGTGAACAGGAGGGAGACTTCCTTTTAAAGATGCCCAACTTGAAGGGGAGAGGAGAGAAATGCTATGCTAGAAAACCTGCTCATGGACTTTTGGGAAGAATCCACACAAACTTTCAGTGGTGAAGCTGCTTTTTCTGCCTGGGGTGGTTCACAGAGCTGTTCATGATTCAGGTTTTATGAGGTGTCACCACTTCCATGAATTCATTCTTTTTCTTTTTCTCTGAATAAATAAGGGAAATATTTCTGAATAAGATGATAAATGATGGGTAGAGATTGAGGAATGATAATGAAAACTCTTTGGACACCAAGGCTTGAATAGGAATTAGTGGGGATGGGTTCCAGTGGGGAGCAGCCAGTCTCAAAGATCTCTGCAAGCTGTCATTCATACACAAACATTCATAAATGGCAAATACAGCAGAACCTGGAGGGTCTAGAGCCCAAATCTTGTGAGGAGCAGCTCAGGGACATGAGGTGGTGCTGAGCCTGGAGCAAAGGAGGCTCAGGGGAGACCTTCTGGCTCTGCACAGCTCCTGACAGGAGCCTGGAGCCAGGAGGGGGTCGGGCTCTGCTCCCAAGGAACAAGTGACAGGACAAGAGGAACCAGCCTCAACATGTTGCATTTTACAAGTACCTGACTGCAACATGTTGCCTTTTACAAGTGCTTCATTAAAATGTTACAATTTACAAGTAAATTGTAACATATCCTTAAAAAGTTGCATTTTACAAGTACCTCCTTAAAAAATGTTGCAATTTCCAAGTACCTCATTAAAAGTACTCTCTGCTCCCAAGGAACAAGGGACAGGACAAGAGGAAACGGCCTCAGGTTGCCCCATGGGAGGTTTAAGTTGGACAGGAGGAGAAATATTTTCATGGCAAGGGCTGTGCAGGGCTGTGCCAGGCTGCCCAGGGCAGTGGTGGAGTCCCCACCCCTGGAGGGGGTTAAGGCACATGGGTTAGTGGGGTAGTGGTGACCTGGCAGTGCTGGGTTAATGGTTGGACTTGATGCTCTTAAAGATCTCTTTCCACTAGAAGGATTCCATAATTTAAAAGAATAACCAATAGAAATATGCAGCAATGCACCTGAATAATACGTTTTCCAATAAACTTTCCAGTTGGATTTAAGCATCTTAAACCCATGTCCACATTTCTACAAAGTCAGCCTGCCTTCAAAACCTTCTGAGGCTTGTCAACAGCACGGTGCCTGCTGCTTCTCCTGGAAAGCTCAGGAATTGCCTGAGGAAACATCTGAGGATCAGACAAAACTTTACCAGACCCATTTGCCTGCAGGGGATGGAAAGAGCTGCAGAAAACAAACCCATGTCATACACAAAAAACACCTTTGTAAAACTCAGCAGCTGCCTTATATATATATTTTAAGCACTTTTCCTTAACTATTTGTACACCTATTGCAACAATTCTGATCTGTGTGCCTTTCTTCTGCTGTTTTCTGAAGCCCACAATGGACCAGGTCACTGAACAAATTATACAAATTAAAA
>NW_008618261.1:0-15790 GCF_000691845.1 Merops nubicus
TCCCAGCCCCTGTAACCATGACACTAGCACAGAAAGATGTGATCAGATGTGTTTTGTTGGGTACTCATAAATTCTCAGTGAATGGTGTGTTTCACTTCCACCTCTGCATTATCTGAAATGGCCCAGTCAAGCACGTTTTTTTCTGTATTTTAATGCTGTATTAATTCTCTGTGCTTTGTGTTCTGCAGTAACAAGATTCTGTGGTGATGTTCTTGGGCATCTCTCTACAGAAACAGTCCTGCTCCAATGAAGAGTAATAGTAAAATACTTTTCTCTTCAGTGGTTCCAAATTTGATAGTGACACATCAAAAATATCACCCAGGTATCACTGGTAATAAATGGCAGTGCTGCTGCATGTGAAGGTCACATAAACCTGTAGTAGGAGCTGTTCAGACTGGTATTGTGTTTAAATATTGTCATCATTTAAACAAGACCAGGCAGCCTTAAAAGAGAAGGCAGCATGAATATCACCATAAAATTAAGCCCACTAGCCAGTGGTGAGAGAATCTGAAGCCTGTATGTTATGAGACTTTTAAAAACAATATGGTTTGGTTTTTCAGTGCTAACAATCCCTAGAAACAGAAAAATAGGTGAGCCTAGCTGTGCTCAATATAATGTGAATCAGCTCTGCATACTGATATCTAGCAGTGGCCAGAGTATCTTCTGAAAGTTTTATTTATTAAAAAAAAAGTCTTTGTTACAAATTCTTTTTTAGAGGCATTCCCTTTTATTGCATGAAGAAAACCTAACCTTTGTCTTGTTCCTATGTTTTTAATGTAAAAGGAAGATAAAGAATGAACATTAGAATTGGGAAGGGGCTATTTTGTTGTCCAAAGAAGTACAATCTCAGCTACAAATTTAGTTATGAAGTGTGCTTTTCCCCCTCTAACACCCATGCCATGTTGCTGAATGATCTTTACTTAATCAAAGACAATAGGCAAGCAATCAATTTTATTGCTACATTATTTGAGAATGCTATTAGGAAGACCTACTATTGACTTGAATCTAGCAGAGCTGATGTAAATTAGTTCTGTTGTCTCTGTTCTTTCATCTCAGAAGAAGGCTAGGTAGCCTTGCGTGGCAGTTGCCCTGGGCTCTAGCAACTTCCTTTCTTTGTCAAACGTGAAACTGCTGAGAGATCACCTGAGATGTCAGTAAGTGAAGTGCTGGTATGAAGATGTGCCTTGTGTCCTTCATCCATTCCATGTCTATTAAGTTAGGTCAGCATATAGACAAAAAAAGCTCATGGCTGAAAATGACTCCCTGGAAGTGGAATCTCACAGAAGTTCCCTAAAAATTACCAGCCCATTGCTTAGCACTGAGAGTTACAGTTTACTGCACCACTCTAGAGCAGGTTACTACACTCTCTCCAGATGACTGTATTGAATAAATGCTGAATTTTCAAGTGCCCCAGCATACGAGGTACCACTTTTTGCCATCAGCACTGAGATGTTACCAAAACATCTGTGAGCTACACCTGAGCTGTACTGGTGTAATCTGGAGCCCAGGCCTCTCAAAGTGCCAGGAACGTAACTTTCCTCTGTTGTGGTTTGTCTTCTGTTGCTGTGCTTCACATCTATTAGCTGTTGTTGTGTGGGTTTACTGGGGTAATGAAATATGAAGGATTGAATCTAGTCCTATTTAGGGTTAAGAGTCTGTAAATCCACTGTGCTTGCAGGGACTAGGAATAATTTAAACACTGCTCACATTCCAGCCTCCGCAGTAGGGATGGGTATTTTGTTTTGAGGATTTTTTTCCTTATCTCAACTGCTGTACCATTCGGCTATCTGAAGCTTTTGCATGCCTCACAAACACCATCTGTTACAACCCAAGACACAAATACTGCAAGTGATTAGTAATATAAGCCAATGATGCAGCTGTATGTGGTGTGGAAACCTGATAGAACCAGAACTTCCTTTGTAAGCCTGACATGCTGAATAGTGCGTTTGTGGTTTGTCTCAGCTTTTGCATTCATCAATTAAAGATTAACTTTTTGCTGCTATGGAGACATGTTAGACTAAAAAAAAAATAAAAACCAAACAGCCACAATAACCCCCCCAAGTGTTCCTTATAGGAAGTGCTCCTTATTGGAGCAACTAAAGCACCTAGGACATAGGGTGTCCCTAGCAGGGAAATGTTTCCAACTCCTACATCCTAATATTTTATTAGATGAATCTTTGATAGGTTGAAATAGTCTAT
Source organism: Merops nubicus (assembly GCF_000691845.1). NCBI lineage: Eukaryota > Metazoa > Chordata > Aves > Coraciiformes > Meropidae > Merops > Merops nubicus. Next base: position 2,200 of record NW_008618261.1, read on the forward strand.
GTATCCTTATCAAGACTCTCCCTAAAGTCATAAAATACTGAAAATATACATATAATGGGGACTATACAGCTCATCTAGCCATGTGCAGATGACAATAAATACCAACATATTCCTCTTGTTATTCAATACAAGTTCATAGCGTAGACCCAATCTCCTCTGGTTTTGTTTTTTCCCTCTTTGTTTTATCCTCCAGCATCAGTCTTGATTGCAGTAATGGATGAAGAACTCCTTGTGCTGGGGGAGACCAAATTAGAGAAGAACATCATGTGTGCTCATGGATGCATATGAGAAATGAACAGGAGAGGAGAGGAAAGCTTATATTTGACTGTCAGCAGGATAATTCTGTTAGTGCATGATAATCCAGGCCATGGTTCAAACACAGAGACTGGAATTCTGAAAAGGTGGGGCGAGTCCCTTTATAATGTTGAATAAAAGAAACTGTTCAAATCAAGAACCATGCCAGTTCTGTTACTGCTAATCTTTGTCTCCATCTCTAAGCTACGCATGCCCCTTTACCATCTTTAGTCATTTGGACTTCTTTAACATCATTAGCTAGGTGAATAGTAAATATGAAGACAGAATTTGAATCACTTTTGTATTTCTCCTCTCTGTAAAAATCTCTGCAAAAATCTTTCACAAAACAATTAGATCCTTACCATGTTCTCATGCCACATAGTGCTAGTTCTGAAAACAAAGAAGGGTGTTAATTCTAAAAACTTAGATATAAAATAACTCTGTTAGTGTTACAGAGTACTGGGTCAAGCTTGGAAGAAGATTTTTGTTTATGTCCATGGAGACGGGGCAAGAAGTAATGGCCTTAAATTGGAGCAAAAGGTCCAAGCTAGATATTAAGGAAAAAACCCTTGCTGATAGAAAGGACAGTGAAAGCTGAAGAGAGACTGTCAGGGATGTTGTGATGTCTGCATCACCAGAGATCTTTAAAAGCCAATGCCATATTTACAGTTGATCTCACCGTGGATAGAAGAGTGAACTAAGTGGCCTTCTGGAGTGTTTTCCAGTACCACCAGGAGCTCTTTTCCAGTCCTGTGCTGTATGTAAGAAACATCAGGGTCATCAATGGAGAGCAAGCATTCAGCGCTGAGCTGCCTGGCTCGTGGTGCAACCCACTGCTGTGGCCAGACACCCGAGGGCTTGAGGATGTGCAGGAAAACTTAAATGCCTCCCTGTGGATTCTGGAGAGAGGGTTGGCCGAGCAGGGAGGGACTTAGTTTAGCTACTGGGAACACCTTGAGAATGAGCAAATCTTAATCCTGCTTTTCTGGAGCTGTGGCAGCAAGAAGGCACTGGTGTCCAACCAGTGTACACTGCTAAGAAGCCTTTGCTGTATTGTGTCGTCCCTTACTAAAATACAATAGTTGATACTCAGGGTGATGGAGGAGGCAGAGGTTACTCTCTCCTTTCCCTTTTAATGGACGAAATCTGGGGCTTAGGACATCCAGGTTTGATATGGTAGTTGCCTTGTGGGAATGTAAAACCACCTTTCCTTCTTTCTTAGGTCTTAAACACTAGTCCACCAAGTGTGCTGTGGCCTTCTGGGCACTTCAGTTAACCACCCAGGACTCGTTGTGCCAGGGGAAGACAATGAGACTTTCCAGCCTTTTGAGCAGGGCATGTCCTTGGGAAAGGGAAGGTGCTGTCTTGCCCCAGGAACGGCTGAGGCCAGTTCAGTGACCTGCATTTTGTTGCAATAGATTGCAATGGAAGGAGCTGGCATTTTTTAGCATAACGTTCTTTCTGGTGGTTTGATAACTTGCATTTAAATAACTGCAGCGTATTTTGGAGCACTGAGCAGGCCCATGTTTATGCCCTGCTAGTTGCCCTTTACTGTGTATTATGAATTGTAAGACAGCAGGATTGTGAGTGGCTGTGATTTAAATGACTAAATTTACCCTAGATTAAATGTTTTCCTTTCATGTTTGATTTCTCATTAACTGAGAATTTACAAAGTCAAGTACACAGTCCTATTCTTATTTGTAAACTTGCAGCTTTCTCTTTTAATGCCTAATAATAAGTTCTCCTCTCTGGTTGTTTAATGTATCACTTGTGATTCCGTTTTGACAAATCTCTCAGCAGTTCAGAAAACTCTTTGTTACAAGGAAATAAATATCCTGCAGGCTCAATGGGAAAGAAATGCTTTTTGTCCTTTGAAAAATGTTGTAGCCCTGTAGATTGGTCAGTGTTAGTTATCTGAATAGTGCTATTGTAGAGAGGAAAAGGGTATTTTATTGGGCCAAAGAGCATTCAAGGGTATTGAAGTATGTAGGGCAAGGTTATCAAGGCTTTACTTTGGTAACGTCTATTTTTGCTTTGAAAAATCATCTTACATGTGATATTTGTCTCTGTTAAATGCATTGCCTTTATTATTGCAGTAGCTTTTCTTTTTTAATTACAAAATGCTGACAAGATGTTTGCAGTGACATATTATAACTACATTAACCAGGTGCATTAGGATCTGTGTATATGGCAATTGATGCTTTCTCTTTGTCACTTACATAATGAACCTTCTGCCTGCACAGAATAAAATATTTATCTGGAATGCAGGCTAAAGCAAATGCTGGAGACTGGAGGAGGAAAAAACAGGCTGCCTGCAGTGAATAATTGTTATAATCTCATTGTCCTTTGCAAAGTTGTTAATTAAGGCCTTTACTAAGCAGACTGTGCTTGCAGGAGTCACACAGAAGTCAAGTTGTTGTACTCTTGTGCATCTGTTAGCTTGCAGTGTTTTTAGCATACTTAATACAAGGCTCCCCAAGTTTCATCTTCAGAGAGACTGTATAGTAGGGGGAATGTCTTGTAATGCTCTCCCCCTTCTCACCCCTCCACTTCTTGCTTTGAAATAACAAAGAAAACAACACCTGAAGGAGGCTGGTGAACTACTGTATAGAGCTTGAGTATCCTCCATCATCAATATTGGCATGTAAGCCTGCTAGGGATGTGGGGCTGTTAGTTTATTTGCAGGTGCTCTCTAGAGTTTTCTCTGCAAGGAGCAAATGGTATAAATTGTGTGTACTTTGCCTACTCTAGTTCCAAGTTCTTTTTGTTATTTAGTATTTATATTTCTATAGCAACTAGAGAAGATCCACTTAGGGATTTTGACCATTCCTGGTAGGCAGCAGCATAAATACTATAAGGAAACCGTATTTTAGGTGAAGAGATCTGAGCAGAAAATGATCTATTGTTGCTAGTTTCTCTGTAGACATTAATGGAAAGGAGATTTTTTGAACAACAGAATGAATTAATTTTTAGGTTGTTTCCTGTGTGAAGGGATAACATAGGAGGAAGAAAAGAAAGCAAGAAAGTCCTAACTTTAAGAAGTAGCAAATGGGGAAGTTTGGTGCCAAGGGCTGATTGGAGGCAAGAACTGACATCTTGGGAGCAGATGAGAGGAAATGGGATGTGTCAGTAAATCATGAACAGCCTCAAAACTCAAGGCAAGCAACCCATAAATAACAGAGGAGGGAGAGCCCAAGGAGGAAAGGGGAAAAAAGCAGCACATGGGCTAAGAAAAAGGTATTTGCCACATGACTTGGGAGGGAATGGTACTGGAGAAAAATTGCATTAGGAAGGCCAGAGCAAAAAATGTTGATGTGACAGTAGGACTGACCAGTTCCTGTGTGAAGAGGCAGGGGGAAAAATCACCATTGTGCAGAAGGAATCAGCAAAGTGGAGATGTGAAGGCTGAAGCAGGGATGGATCAGCAGGTGAAGAAGCAAGCAGAGTCAGCCTGGGGACTTTCTGAGCAGGGAGACACCGAGTATGACAATGCTGGGTGTACGAAGACACGGAGGAAAACAAGAAATGGATTTAGGGGAGAAGAATTCCTGGAGAACTAAAGGAGTTGGCAGAAACAAAGTAATTTCTATGTCTGATGGGAAAGGAGGAGGAAAAAGACAGAAGATGATTAAGATGTGTAAATGTCTGAAAGTCTTGTGCCCTTTTTTTTCCTGGTAGGAAGTTGGCAAAAGCTTGTGTGGATAAAGAATAGGAGGCAGAATGAATTGTGTTGTGGGGGTAGATTCCTCCACGATTCTACTCGAACTGCTCCTCTAAGAGCTGAGCTCAAGAGGTGTAAGTGGAGGGGATCTGGGTTGGAAGTTTGGAAAATCTGAACTTGTTAAGTGCAAAAATCAAGAGTATCCTTATTAATGGAAGAGAGAAAGGAAGGCAGTGAGGAGGGAGCTGGAAGCAAACAAAAGCTTTTCCTATGTGCTAGACACTTCATGAAACTGAGTTGTGGAAAAAGCTGAGGCATGAAGTGGGAATGATGTGGAGAAAGAGGATGGTGCTGGTAAGGGCAGTTGTAAAGCAAGAGTCAGGCCAGACCTGTAGATGTGACACCATGGCGATGGACAGCCATGAGTGCAGGTGGCTCATGGACACAGACCTTGCCATTATTGAAAGTTAACCTGAAGAAGAGCCAAGAATCAGTCAGAGAGGAAGGCTGATGAGAAGTTGGATCCATGGTAGACAGTAGCCATACTGAGAAGGTGAGATGGCAGAACTCCTTGCTTACTAGAATGATAGAAGCATCTCTCTGCTGCCTGATTAGTCTAAATCAGGTCAGTTATTTTAAGTTAGAATACATATTTCATAGTTTTTGGCAGTATCTGTAAAAATAGGATTTAAAATAATCAACAAATACATATAATTGAAAATGAGCTCCCAATTATGACTGTCTTAGACAGCTGTTTTGTATTCATTGGGTGAATATGCCAGGATATTGGGATTGTTCAGCCTGGACAAGAGGAGGCTCTGGGGAGATCTTATCTTGACCTTCCAGTACATGAAAGAGGCCTACAAGAAAGTAGGGAAGGGTCTATTCACAAGGGTTTGTAGTGACAGGAGGAGGGGTAATGGCTTTAAGCTAGAAAAGGGGAGATTTAGGTTAGATGTTAGGAAAAATTTCTTCAATGTGAGCATGACAGACCACTGGAACAGGCTGCCCAGAGAGGTGGTGGAGGCCCCATCCCAGGAGATATTCAAGGTCAGGCTGGATGAGGCTCAGAGTAGCTTGATCTAGTTGGAGATGTCCCTGCTTGTGACGGGGGGGTTGGACTGGATGACCTTTGGACCTTCCAACCCAAACATGCTATAATTCTATGATAAACCAAGAGTCACACTGCTGAGTGGAGTAATTCTGGCAGAGGGAAGGGTGATCTCAACAGCCCCTCTAGTGGGGTCTGCCCAGGGCCCAGACCCACCCCTGCCCTGCTGCTGAGTGGGCCCAGGACAGCCATCAGCATGGTGTGGGTGTGCAATTTAATGCTTCCTAGCCTACTGCAAGCTGGATTTTCAGAGCCAGCCAGGTCTTTTTACCTCTGATTTCGGCATCTGTCTGTAGTGACCTCGCTGCTCGGAGGGGAAGCCCTGCATCCACCGGCAGAGGTTGCTGCTGGGCTCCTCACCTCCTCCTCTTTTCCAGCAAGCTAACCTGTCATGTCAAGTGTTTAGCTGAAAGCAGTGGGAATTGTGAAGCTTTAATGTTTCCCAGACTGTAGTCTGCCACATTAACAAATCTTTCACTTTCCGAAGATGATAGTGTCAATCACAGTGACAGGCTGAAAGACACCATTCATTGTTAATTAATTATTAGCTGTCAACTCGAAGACTATGTTGAACTAAGAACATTCAGGCAGATTGTGGATTTCCTCTTTTAAAAACTTTACGTTTAAAGGACACTAAATACCCTTAATTATCAAAGTCAGTTGAAATCTTTTCATACCTCTTTCTTCTGCAGGTGACTGCTTCAGGTACAACATTAATTATAAATAGAATTAAGATTCTGTAGCTTCTTATTGCTGATTTATGTTTTCATAATGGATGAACTAAAAAGTAAGAAGTTTCCTTTCTTTGCTTTGGTAACAGGCTGTGATCCCCAGGCTGACTCTGAGTTCTGGTATATGGAGGAAACAAACAAAAGAAAATAAACTTGTACAAATCATGCCTGATGAATTTGGTGGCCTTTTATGGTGAATTTAGTGTCAGTGGATAAGGGAAGAGCAACTGAGATCATCTGCCTGGACTTGTGCAAAGTGCTTGATGCTATTCCACCCAACATCCTGGTCTCTAGACATATGGACCACTTGGTGGGTAAGGAATTGGCTGGATGGCCACACTGAAAGAGTTGCAGTTAATGGCTCAATGTCCCAGTGGAGAGCAGTGACAAGTGGTGTTCTTCAGTGGTTGGTCCTGGGACTGGTGCTCTTTAACATGTTTGCTGGTGACATGGACAGTGGGATGCAGTGGATCCTCAGCAAGTCTGTGGACAACATCAAGCTGTGTGGTGTGGTGGACACTCTGGAGGGAAGGGATGCCATTGAGAGGGACCTTGACAGGCTGGAGAAGTGGGCCTGTGCCAACCTTATGAAGTTGAACAAGGCCAATTGCAAGGTCCTGCACCTGGGTCGGGGCAATCCCAAGCACAAATTCAGGCTGGGACTGAGAGCAGTCCTGAAGAGAAAGACTTGGGGTTGCTGCTTCATTTAAAGCTCACCATGAGCCAACGATGTGCAAGCACAATCCAAGAAGCCAACTGTGTCCTGGGCTGCATCAAAAGAAGTGTGCCCACCAGGCTGAGGGAGGGGATTCCACCCCTCCACTCTGCTCTCATGGCACCCCACATGGAGCATAGCATCCAGCTCTGGAGCCCCCAACACAAGGACATGGACCTGTTGGAGTGGGTCCAGAGGAGGACAAGGAGGATGATCAGAGGGCTGGAGCACCTCTCTTACAAGGATGGGCCAAGAGAATTGGGTGTTTTCAGCCTAGAGAAGAGAATGCTCCAGGCAGACCTTATTGTGGCCTTCCAGTATCTGAAGGGGACCTACACGAAAACTGGGGAGGGACTTGTTGCAAGGGCTTGTAGTGAAAGTATGAGGGGTAATGGGTTCAAACTGGAAGAGTGTAGATTTAGATTAGATGTAAGAAAGTTTTTTACTATGAGGGTGGTGAGACACTGGAATGGATGCCCAGGGAAGCTGTGGATGCTCCATCACTGGAATGTGTTCAAGACCAGGTTGGATTGGGCTTTGACCAACCTGGTCTAGTGGGGAGTGTCTCTGCCCATGGCAGGGGGGGTTGAACTAGATGATCTTTAAGGCCCTTTCTAACCTAAACCATTCTGTGACTCTGCAGAAGCCCTGTGGACTGTATAACTGTATAATAGAGGCCATGACTTTGTATCTGACTCCACCAAGTAAATCCTTGGATTTGACTTGGTGGAATATTTCGGTTTCACTCCTCCAGTCTGTAAGATTTTGACTGAGAAAATGAGGGTTGCTTTCTCACTGGGGTTCCTGCAGGTGGGAATGAACTATTATGGCTTTTTCCTAAGTAGTGATCTGGTTTGCCATCAGTTCTGGGCATATTCAACCACCTCTGCAGATCTTTCTGATACAAGAGCCGGACAGTTAAATGTGAAGATGTTTATATGGATCCTGTTCTGGTTGGGGGGCAGTGGTCTCGGATGCAGCTTATGCACACAAGTGCTCGCAGAATGTGTCTGCAAGTTTGAAGACACTGGCCAATCCCCTCTCCATTTGGGCCTGCCAAACAGAGGATACAAAACTACTTACCTACCTCGTAGGAGCGCTCTGAGACTTAATTAATGCATATGGGTAAAATGCTTTGAGATCCTCAGGTCATAATGATACTTAGCACTTTATATCTTCAAAGCCCCATACCCAATGCGAAGGAACTAATCCCAAACTAATTAGGCAAAAGGCACTATAAAAGTGCCAAGTGTTGTTATTTGCCTTAAAGTATTATTATTTAATCACAAATTGCCTCAAAGTGAAGTGTGACTGTATGAGATTAGAGACATAGTAATTAAGGCCTTGATTTAATATTTTAAAATTATTCAGCATACTTCAATGCAGCTCTTGAATTTTTTTCATTTTTTCCCAAACACCCAGCACACATTTTAATTTTTATAAACACTGCATCCGCATCACTTAATAGGCTTTCCCTCTTCTCTTGGTTGTGTGCCCTTAGGCTATTGCAGTGCTGAGGGAAGATAGTTTGGGGAACAAGGATTTGGCCAAGTTGGAACATAGCAGACTGAGTATGTGTGTATGAATTAAATATGACAAGAAGGAAATGTGTAAATAAAGTCTTTCTTGTGTATGTAGTAGATATATTTATGTATGTGCTGTGTAAGTTCTACAATGCAAAAGCAGCTATGAAAGCATCTGTCACCCCACATTACTTATTCTGCCTTTGAGACACAAGCTACAGCAGACCTTCTTAAAGATGACACATTTCTGTATGTCAGAGGGCAGCTGTACTTGTTACACTGATTTGGGAAGCAATGACTTTGGGTAAATAGTCTAGTGAAATTAATCCCTCTGTACAGAAGCTCAGCAGAAGGTTCAAGAACCACTTCTCTCCTAGATAAACCTATTTTAAAGGTGGAAATGAATGTGAAGACCTTGTGTAGAGGAGTAGATTTCATCCACAGTGTTATGGTGGGTTTAAGGAAAATCTGTCAGTGAGAACTGACTGTATTCACACATCTTTTTAAAGCAGTAGAAGAGATTTATTTTTCTGATTCAAATGACTTGAATTTTGTAGTTACATGAGGACTGAATGCAGCATGGCCATACTGTGCCCCTATAACTTTACAGACCTCAGTGGAGATTATCCCCAGTCTTCTAGTGCTCTGAGAAGAGGCTGTAATTGATAGTGAGGTTGAACAAGGAAGTTGATGGGATAGGAAGGCTTCATAGTGACAGGGGAACAATGTGGAAACTTTTTACTGAGTGAGCCTTGTGGTGGCATGCAGCCCATGTGGTGACATACTGAAAACTCAGTAACAGATACTAATTCTGCAGAGTCACTGTGCTCTGGTGAGACTTGTCTGACATTGGTCTGCATGAAATCAGCCAGAGGGAATTGCTTAGGGAGCAGTTGGAAAGGCTGAGCCTAGCTCTGGGAGAATTGCAGGATATCTGTGTCTCAGTTACTCTGAGATGTGCAAAGCGTTGAACACTTGAATTCAATTTTGAAACAGGCAAAATTTGAGGGGGTTCATGACACAACCACATTCACTTTCAAGGCTCAAGCTTGTGTTCTTTGTCTTGCATAATAGAGTAGCTGAAAGAAATTCAGCTACTGGAATGCAAAGCCCATTTGCAGGGGACCAGATGTTTGGCTGTGAAACTGAAGTTAGCTTCCCTGACTTCACACCGGCTGAGAATGCAGCATACAATTCTGACACCTCAGAGCTTGAGACTGCTTATTTTTCAGCATGAAGGACCAGCAGATTTCTGTTTATTCTTAGCTTGCTTTCACTGAGCTGTTCAGCAGTCTTTTGCAATGAAAACCAAATATCAGCTACCTTTTGCTTCCTCCTGGAATGAAACCAAAAATCCTCCATACTAGCAGAACATATCAACATAAGAATTATCTGTATAATTAATAACTGAACCAAGAATTTGTGCGTCAAGACATGAGCGTGGTTTTGTGATAGTTTCATTTCCAGCACGTGTTCTGACAGAAGCTAAGGGGTGGAGGACATCTACTGTAAAGCAGGGACAACTGAGTACTCCAGGAAAGCTGATTCATCTTGGAGAACTGAAGCTCTTATTGAAGGGGCTGACAGGAAATCCTTTCCTGGTGCTTACTCTTGATGCTAAGGGAGGAGAGGTTGAAGAGATGAAACAGTGAGGCCTACTGTACTTGGGATCATATTCTGGTAAAGCTTCAGCAGCTCCTTTTGTTTTAGAAGTAAAGGGGCATGTGTGAGTTGTGAAGGAGAGAGCTCAGGCTGGTGAAAATCAGTATGGTTCTGCTGAAAGAAAGTCAGCTTTCACCAGCTCAGCACTTGACCTGTGTGCCTTTATGATGATAAAAGCTGCTGAAGAGTCCAAAACATGGTGTTGCCACACCCAAACATACACTAGGGCGAGTGACATTAATGTCTGCCCACTGCTTACACACCTTGGGGAAAGATGAGGTGAAATGAAGTGCTGACCTAAAAGACAAGAGCCCCTGAGGAGATAGGTGCTATCAAAATGTCATCTAGATAAATAAGGACCTGAACTCCTAGTATCTTAAGTAGCTAGACTATTGATTAAAGAATCATGATAAATGAGTATAAGGCTGTGAATAAGATCAATACCATCAACCTTAAAAGTCAATCTCCTGTACCAGCTTCAACAGAGACACTAAAAAAATGCACTCAGGAGAACCACAAATCCTTGGGCTGATGGTGGCCTTGAGGCTTTAAGTTTCTCCCTGCCATTTCTTTTTTTCCTTTGTTTCTCTGTGTAGACTTTAAAGAACTAGTGGAAGAGATGTTTATGCCTGAAAATATTTTGTAGTTCACAAAATTACTAAGTAAGACTACCAGTCACCATAATCTGAGTTTTGGAGTAGCTAAGGATATCTCTCAGACATTGCTACGCAGCTCTTAGAGAGAAACTTTCCTGTGGCAATCATTGTTCTAAAAGTAAAGTGTTAGATCCTCAGCTGTGATGGATAGACATTGATTCTCTTGGGCTAAATTCACACCTGCAAAGAAGGAAGGCCTAACATTTCTTTTTCTTTCTTGAAAAGGGGAACATATGCTTGGGAGATTCTGCAAAAACAAAGTCTTTCTACACGGATAAGAAAGGAAGAAATGACAAGGGTTTTGAAAATTAAGTGCCTTTGTGTTATGTGCTTTTCCAGAAGAAACTTGGGAGGGGGGAGTTGGCCATTTTGGCATGCCAGGCATTGTAACAGACTAAAAGTGATCTTGCTTTTAGTGGTGGTGAGTCAGAGAATGCCAATAGGGCTCTGCATGGACAAGACATTCATTAAAGGTCTGTGTCTCTGGTCACATTGGCCTTTTTGTGTAAGCTTCAGCAAAGTCACATAACCTTTTCCCATCTCTGTTTTTGCATATATAAAACAGAAATGGTCTTTTATGTGCATGCCTTATTGGATGCTGAGATGATTCATGATTTCCTATTTCTTATTACTTCTTTCTGTTATTCTCACAGCAGAATTGCTCCAGGGTTTCTTAAAGTACCTTTTGTCATTTGCCTACATCTCTACAAAATGAAGATGTAGCTATGGCTGTTGGTTTTAAAGAGAGCTAAGGATGTTTGTAGGAAGTATCTCTTTTGTTTTCTTTTGTGGTAGAAGTCCTAGCATACCCAGTCCTTATGCTTGCCCTTCAAACTCTTTTTTTCCTTTAAAGATGGTTAATTTCAGAGGTTACAGGTGTGTTATTTGTATCTCTCTGTCAGGAAGTGATTTTTGTCAATGTTTCTGCACTGAGATAGGACTCAATTAGCACAGCCTTTACCCACAAAAGCATACTTCCATGGTGCTGTTTTTGGAAAGTTTCATACAAATCAGAGTCTGTGAACAACCTTTCTATTTCTTGCTGTGTGTAACCATTGCTATGAGAGTTCATCTTACGATGCTATTAAGATGCTTTTCCAATACTGATATGAGAACTACATCTATGCTGGTAAACTCTATGTATGTTGATTTTGATAGAGCACTCTCTTTTCATCTGACTTCTTAGGATGAAATTAACCCCCTGTGCAGGTATCTGGCACTTGTGCACCACTTGAGTCATCTTTAGACGTGTTAATTGTGATTGAAATGATACCTAGCTCTTCTGCTGGTTTACTTCACAGAAGTGAATTTCCTGCAAGCAAGGTAGCAACTCTTGAAGCAGAGATCCTCTCCCTCCCAGCAGCAACCTCATTTTCACCTTCAGAGTGTGGCTGCTCCCACCTGAAATGGAGACAAGCTCCCAAAATACTACTGGAGGGGGATTGCTTGGGAGCAAGCTGTTGTTCATGATCATCTATAGAGAGCAATATACTCAGCAAGTGTTAGTGCATAAGAAAATTAACTCCATCAGAAATTAGGTGTCTGCTCCAGGGAGTTTCAGTTCCTTCTTCTGGAAGGGTGACAGTCATTCAAAAAGATTAGTGGTGCACTAGGACATCAAATCGCTTTTCATCGTTACATGATTCTTCTTCATGGCAGAAATTTGTATTAAAGAAGGAAAAAGTTAAGGAAATATTTGCTGCTGTTGGAAAGATTTTCCCAAATCATGAGTCAAGAAAATGAAAAAAAAAAAAATTAAAAATGGACTCGATTAGAAGTGCTAAATGAGGATCATAATGAGATATCCAAAGTCTTGCCAAGTGAATTTAATCACTTTCTGATCCCAACAGCCACACAATTCAACTCTTTCTTAGCATAATTAAGCAAGTGACAATAAGGATGCTATTCCAGGACATGGTAATGAGATGCTGTGGGGCCTGAATTCAGCTGGAGGGGATTTCCTATTAAATATTTATTGTATGTGTAGCTTCTTCAGTAGCTAGAAATACAGAAAAGGAAATTTAGCCAAATAGAACCTCTTTTCTGAAATTAATCTGTGGAAAAACTGAAGAACTGTGGTCACTTGGTTTTGGACTGACTATTATTTTTGGCCTGCAGGCTGCATTCAGCATCAATAAAAATCATAGTTTAGGTAGGAGGAAAATAAATTGGAGGAAGTTAGAATGTAGGAAAATAAAAATGGAAAGGGAATGAAAAGGAAATAGGAACGTGACAAACCAATTAGGGAGAGTAAAAATGATAAAAGTCAACAGGAATTAACTAATGATGGGCTGTAGAAGGCTGAAAGACTAGAAGGTTTTAGGAGGGGGAAAAACATGTAGAAAGGAAATAATTGCATAAGAGAGATGATGGTATGAGCCAGTGAACTGAAAAATAAGACTTCTAAGCATAGTGCACATTTAATTCTGGATCCAGGGAGAGATGAAGTGTGCTTTCATCATGTTATGTTAGACACTTTATGGGGGTTATGGAAGTCATGGCCAACCTATGTTTAACTGAAACTGTAGAAGAAAAGCTCTATCAAGGCCCCAGGGATTTAGAATATATTGGCACATATACAAGCTGAAGATGAATGCAGAAGAATGTGCCTTCTCAGCTACTGATTTCCCTGACTCCAACAAACCAGCCTGCTTTGGTGTTCCTCAGTTGTTCTGGTCATCTTCTGGACTGTCTTACAATCATCCTTATGATAAAGGGAAAAATAAAGGCAGAGCAGAGTTCATTCCTTTTTAGTCTGGAAGCACCTAAAATTAGTTTCGATGTTGTTGCTAGTGGCTTCTTTTAAATTGCAGCGGGTACATGAGGAAACATGTTCCTAAATGACTTTTTATTCTAGGCTGGAATGTGTGGGGCAACAGGTTCTGGGGTTCAACAGAGCGGTACAGGTGTAGGGGGACTTCAGGACATGGAGGTGGTTGCAGACTTCTGTGCAGAGTCCACCAAGCTCTAATGCTGGAGGAGTAAACTCTTACCCTGCTTCCCTGCCTGCCTGCCTTAAGTGCAAGGACTGCAGTTCTTCCTGGCCTTTTGGCAAAGTGCACTGGGTGTTCTCTGCACGCCCCTTATATTTTCTGTGGTTCTGAGAAACAGGTGGATGGCTGAGAAATGAATGAGATCTGGGAAAGCAGTGGTGTGTTATTATCTCCCATGCAGAAACTGTAACCTTCCTCTCTTTCCTCCCTCACTTCAGCCTTTGGGCTTGCTGACTCTCTTTCCC
>NW_008618261.1:15821-20506 GCF_000691845.1 Merops nubicus
CGTCTCTGGGATATACTGGAATCCCAAGGAGAAACTGTTATGTAAATAATAATAATTCCTGCCATACTTGCTAAATGGCACTCATAATTTAAAAAAAGGTTTTGGCAATAAGATCAAATTAACTTGATATAAAAGCTCTTTTTTCTTCTAAAGTACTAGGAAAGCTGTGAGACAGGAGGTGCAATTAATTATCTCACTTGGATTAAAAGCTCCTTTATTTGATATTTGATCTCTTATTACTTGATTTCCCACAAAATTGCTGGTAACGTGCAGTCCCGCTTAATAGCTCATTAGCACTCCAGTGTGGTATTTGTAAGGTGGTCAGGTTTGTGTATAATAAAGCAGTTGCTGGCTAGCAGTGAATTACTTCAGCCATAATTAATTAATTAAATGTGTGTAAAGCATGGTTCATTAGCAAGGTGTGTGACAATCTCACAGTGTCCGAGGCTGTCCCTCTAACCGTGTAATGGGCGTGATGCTACTGCAGCATTGCTCCATTAGTTTCGAGCTTCTGCCAGTGTTGTTTAGGTAAAAGACCTCTGATTTCCAGGGCTTGTTCCAGTGACCTGGTAGCATTGGAAAGAATAGTTTACGGTAAGCAATCGAACAGCATTTCTTACCGTTTTCACTTAAAACCCACACAATTAGAAATTATTACTATAGCTTAGCAGCCGTAGCAGAACATTTGCTGGGGAAGCTGGAAATCTCAGTTCAACTGTAGTTCAAGCAATAACTATTCTTTATACTCAATTATGCACTGTAACCCATTAGGGAAGTCTGTGGTTTCCTGATGCAGTTTTTTTTTTTCCCTTTCTGTGTTACAGCAGGGTTGCAACTGGCTACAAGTATATTAGAAATTGGTATCGTTGTACAATTATTCTGTAGGCTGTCTAACTTGTACCCACTGTATTTATCTGGCACAGTCAAAGACAGAACACAGCCAGGAGATTCAGACCTTTAACCCAGATGCTGTTAAGTGAGGGAGAATGTTAATCTGCAGAACTGATGCACTTGTGGTGTAAAGCCATTAAAAAGTCCTTCTTCAGACCTACTAGATCCAGAAATCAGTGAATATCTAGTCTTCTGAGCCTCGATGGTGATTGTTTGTTCACAGAGGAAAAGCTTGAAGAGTTTACTTGCACTACTTGAAACCTTTTTCATTCAACCCCTGTGAAAATGGGGTCGATTAGTTCCATCAACATCTTGTCTTGCTTTCATGAGCAAGACAGAAACGTTTCTAAGCTTTTGAGAGTCTGTGGATGTGATGATAACAAAATCAATTAAAGAAGGTATGAGATTCCCTATTGCCGTGAATAGGGGCATTAAGAGTATTGCTGTTCCTTTGTTTTAGATTGGTTCCATTATACTGAGAGAGAGGTTCAGGTTCTGATGCTCGTGTAGTTGTTCTTGTCGAGGTGCTCCTGTGTGCCCTATTGTTTTGCAGTTAGGAGGGCAGGTGGGTTTGTGTTGTTAATGTTATGGTTTTCTGCTGCCTTGGTTCTGAAATAGATTCCTGGAGGGCTTCAGCACCCTGTGATATTGATATAAAAAGCCTGCAGTAAAGATGTTCTTGATGGCTTTGGCTGTTGTTCAGAAATATGGCTTTACAGTGTTACTGTCATGTTTTACTGCTACTTAATTAGCTTTCTGTTCTTGAAGTTTGCTGTAATCAGAGCGAGCACAGGTAGTTTCCTTCTCCAGTGAGTGCATTTGAGGTCATTTAGGAGGTTATGATGGGACTAGAAAAGAACAACGTGTATGTCCTCGTTCTGGTGTTTTCCATGCAACAGTTTTCACATTTAACTCACAACTCATTTCAGGACTGTTTTCTTTTTGCAGTTAGCGTGCTAAGTTACCTGTAAAAATGACCTTTGCTATTTTTCTCCTGGCTGGAGAAATTCTCCTGCTTCCTCTGGAGGAAAGACTTTCTTCTTCAGTTATGTAGATCACTGGGATGCCACTTTGGTCCAGGCCCTTGGATTGGGTTATTTTAACAGGCACGACTTCATCCAAAATGTTATTGAAGAACCACAATATGCACAGAGGTGTTGCCTTTTTACTTAAAACATATCTAACTAGCAAGGATAAAGAGAAAGTAACCAGCTGCTTGGGAAGTGACACAGAGAACAGCGTCTTCTGTTTCAGGAGTTACATACTTGCCCTAATTCCATTTTATTGCCACAAGCCTGAACATGAGCAAGTAGTTACAGGCCAAATACAAGTGTGCAAAGCTGCTACTCCCACCCCTTCACCCTGAGCATCCCTCACATGTCAGTTGTGTGCTGCCAATGCCTTCAAAGTCATTAGTCCTTGTTTCAAAGTCTTGTCTTTCAAAGTTCTCCTATAATGCTTCCCTTGCCAGAGGTAGGCAGTGAAACTTGCTCTTTTTGAGTGGCAATTTCTGAGAGTTAGGATTTTTTTTTTAATATAGAGGGTTCTTCTGAAGAAGGATATATTATTTCTCCCTCCTTGCATCTTCTTTCCCCCATTATTACAATTTTAAAAAATGTAGATGCTCCTAATACGGCAGAGACTGTTCCACAGCTCTGCCTTTAATGGAGTGAGCAGATTGCAGTAAGAATGCGGTGCTGCTCAGTAAATTTAATGACTTTATGAAGATAAATGTTTCCCTTCCAAAGCCCCTTCTTGTCAGAATACATTTAATACCGCCATTCCTTTGAGAACTAAATTTCTGTAGCACTTTGCAGCATATTAGCATGTTTTTCTCACCACATGAAATTGCACTTCAAGCAAGAAATAATAATGTTTCTGCATCCCCTTGTACATTTTTATTACTGCCAATGAATAGGAGTAAATTAACTATTATGGCTAACATTATTCACAGGGACAAATTCCTAACTCATTTTACAGAGAATAATAAATAACTGAATAAATAAGATGCCTTTAATTTTGCATGTGAATTATCAAAGATTCCTCTGAAAAGGAGGCATAGGGGCCAGTTGACTCTGCGAACAAGATACAGCTCTCTAAGAGAAGTTAGATAGGTCCACTCATCTTTATTTTCTTTTATCCTCCCCAAAGTATAGTGAATATCCTTATTATTATATGTGATTCCTATGAAAAGAGGTTTCTTTTGTTGGATTCTTTGTTTCTGTGTATGTTTATCCGAATACTAATCTGGGAGATGAGGCACATTTTGCTGTTAGTTGCTTGGGTGCTGCTCTGATTGATGGCTGTTATTGAATGTTTCACCTCATCTGCAGACCTTTGAGTGCTTTTTAAAGACAGAGTTGTTTTACCCTTTTACAACAACGAAAACGGAAGCTGAGAGTGTCTTGCAGTAGGATGCTCAACATATCAGAGTCAAAGCTCCAGTAGATCAGGATGTCTCAGGCCACTCTAGAGATTATATTATCACTTGACAGAAGAACTGACCCTAAACAAAAGTCTTGTTTCAAAGGAAAAAGTTATTTTGATATCATTATCCAGTTCAGAAGGGATCAGTCTTTATTTCAAGCTTTTCAAAGTGTGGCTTAGGAAAGATTATAAAAATATAATTTTGTATTATTCACTATGGATAACTATTTCAATGAAAAAAGGCCACACTTTTGTAAATGAAAACGTGAATATTTGCTCATGATTTTTTTTTTTTTTACTGGGGAAAAAAAAAATGCCATAAATTAATTCCTCCTTCAAAATCTGATGGCAATGAAATATTTCATTGAACCAAAATGGTGTTTAACCAGGATATTTTACAATTATTCTTGAGTCTTTTAAGATGGTATTCAAGTTCACATGCTTAATCATTGTGTCTTATTTTCTGTCTGTGTTTATGCATGTGCATAAACCTACTTCACCTTCACTGGTAAGTGTTGCTGCATTGTTTTCTTCCAACAGTACGTAGGGGTCCAGCAGTACCCTGCAGGGTGAATCCGAATGCAGGTGGCCAGTGTGTGAAGGCCCCTTCTACCATATTTGTCCCCATCTTCGCTTGACTAACCCACAAGGGTCTTCCTTAAACCTTTAAACTGAGGAAATAAAATTGCTGGTTCTGCATATTGAAGTCATAAGGGACAGATTTTGGATAAATTCATTCTCAAAGCACTGCCACTGGATGCTGGAGGCAGACGAGGAAGCAAGTGTGTACCTTTATATCATAAATATAGCCTCTAGCTTTTTGGTTGAGGGACTTTGTGTGTGTAACCAAAACTGCCATCCTTAGGTCATTAGTTATTCCTTGAGAAGAATTGCTGGAAGGCTGGAGTCTTCATAATTTAACATACATCTCCAGAATTCTTTTGTTGTAAGTTTATACTTCGATTTTTGTGAAGGTGAGCATGAAGATGTGTGGGTGCTGTTAATAACTAGAGCTATTTAAAGACAATCCATGAAAATAATTGTTGGAGCCCCATCCAACCTGACCTCGAATGTTTTGAGAGGGGGCTTCTATAACCTCTCCAGGCAGCCTGTGCTTGTGTTGCACCACCCACCTTGTAAAACAGTTCTTCCTTGTATCTGGTCTGAATCTGCCCTCTTAATCTGAAACCATCACCTCTCACAAGAGGCCCTGCTAAAAAGACTGTCCCAGTCTCTTACAGGCTCCCTGTAAATCTCCAAAGGCTGCAGTAAGGTCCTCCCGGAGCGTCTCCTCCAGTTTGAACGCGTCACCGGCAGAGCGGAGGGGCAGAGTCGCCTCGGGCAGTGAGGAGGGGCAGAGGCGGCCC
>NW_008618262.1:0-19847 GCF_000691845.1 Merops nubicus
CACCCCACCCCCCAAACCAGTACACCTGGAAGAAAGAAGTAGAGGATAGAGCAACGTGTTCTTTATTTCCAAGGATTTCTGTAGTAGCACAACTAGTATTCATTTAAGGACATTTTAATTCACTGTAAAGGTAGTTAAAACTAAAGTTTGTGATAGAAACTTTTTTGTTCCCACAGTATTTTAAGCAGACAGGGGGCTTGGGGGATGTGGGATAATGGCCTACCTTGCAGAGAGACAGAAAAAAGGGCTAATTTAGTGTGCCTCAGGAGAAAAGTTAAGATGTTTGTGACTACAAGATTCTTGAGCTATCTCTGGGGAAGGAGATCTGCTGAGCTAGCCTGTCAAAAGGCTGAAGGAGGGAGTCTTTTGGAGATAAGACAGTCCTGTTTCATCTAAACCGACAAATGTAAACAACTCTTACATAAATCTTGAAGGCTATGGTGCCCAAGTGAAAGTCTTTGCCTAATTAATGGCAAAATTACACCCCTAAATATGGTAATGAGCCTAATGGAGTACATATTAAACATATGTTACCAAACTCTCCACCCAAATCATGCTAAACATCAACTACACGGCAGGGACAGATGTGATTAGGATATAAAGAAAACACGAGAGAAGTACCACTCAGACAACTACTGGCCATGTGCACCATGGCAGGGAGAAGACTGAAAGTTTAGCAGAGGTGGTTGACAGGCTGTAGTCCTCTTCCTTCACACAAGATAAGGACACCTTCTTGATAAGAATACCATCCATATATGCAGTATACTTTTTCCTAGCCTTACTATTATTTATTATTTATTTACTGCACGGACTTCCATTCCTGACTGCGACAGATATACTTGTGAATTACTAACTTGAGCTCGACTATCCTTTTGCAGTTAGTGCATTTATCAATGGCAATCCTGAACCTATTGTATCTGTCACTTTAATAAATCTAATAGTTTTAACTTTTACACTCTTTCAATGCAAGTCCTTATCCAGCACTCTGAGACAGACACAAATTTCTCAGTGCAAGCCAGTGCTCTGAGACTGAACTCTTAGACATACTTGAATTTGCAAAACTGCTCAGTGCAAGCCCTTGGGCTCTGGCAGGCAGACATCACACTCTCACCCTTAACGTGACAGGGGATTTTTTTTTAGATAATAGCTACCATAATGGCTAGAGTACTGTATATATAGAACACACCTCATATCACCAGCAACTTTCTTAAACATCTATCACTTGGGTCCTGCAATAAAATCAGCTTATATTTTGAACCACTAAACATTTCTTTGATTATGTCACCAATTCCTATTCACGAGCTTATTATTTCTATTCCTTGTGGAAATATCTTATTTTGAAACATCTTGTCTTCTGGTCAGCTCTAGATGTCAGCTTGTACTAGATACCCTACTATTCTTTGACTGAAAAGACAACCTTAAACTTCTGATTACTGGAAAGGCTGACAGTCCCAATACAAACAGGAGGGTTTATTTCTATGTCTTATCTCTCTATAAGGATGGAATCCAGATTTGGATGTGATATTGGAATGCTAATCTAATTATTATTTCATTAAGAGTATGCCACACCCATGGCAGAATTATCAGATCTGTAGCCTTCATAGTTCTGGTTTTCATTAAGAAAACATTGGAGAAACAAGAAAAGAACTCTGGAGAATTAAATCAGGCTTGTTTATGGGGAAGGCAGGAGTGACACCTGCGCTTTCTCCAGTAATCTATTTATAATTAAAAAATTAATTATTTATCAAGGTGCAGGTTATCGAAGGTCTTGTTTCTATGTACCAACACTTTCAAAAAACTGTGTTGTAGACTGAAACCATTATAGCTATGGAATGTATGTTTCCTGACCAGTATATGATTCCTAAACAAGTGACTAAGTAGCAACTACAGATTTGCAATAGATCTGAGATAAAACATGCTAGGACGGAATTTACTGCTTAAGGAGATACAGAGTTAGCAAAAAGATGGGAGAACATAGGGTCAGACAAAGTAAAGTTAGGAGATATTATTATTAATAATAGTGATGAAAAGTTTCAGAATTCCTTTCTGTTTCATGATTTATGCATTTGGTTGATTGAATAATGTAAACAGATTAATGAAACAAGTATTACTCTATCTTGTGTTTGTATCTGGATACAGTGACATTAAGAAAGCAGTGTAGAACCATAGAAATTTTTAGGTTGGAAAAGATCTTAAGATCAAGTCCAACCATTAACCTGACCCTGCCATGTCCAATGCTAAAACACATCCTTAAGCACCATATCTACATAACTTTTAAACACA
This sequence comes from Merops nubicus, assembly GCF_000691845.1. NCBI lineage: Eukaryota > Metazoa > Chordata > Aves > Coraciiformes > Meropidae > Merops > Merops nubicus. The sequence continues at coordinate 2,284 of NW_008618262.1, forward strand.
TCCAAAGGATGGTGATTCAACTACTACCTTGGAGAGCTTGTTCCAGTGTCTGAGAAACCTTTCAGTGAAGAAATTTTTATTAATATCCTATCTAAACTTCCCCTGGTACAACTTGAAGCCATTTCCTCTCATCCTATCACTTGTTACTTGGGAGAACAGACCATTACCCACCTCACTACAACCTTCTTTCAGGTAGTTGTAGAAAGTGGTAACCTCTCCCCTCAGCCTCCTTCAGACTAAACAGCCTAAGTCCCCTTTGCCTCTCTTCATAAGACTTATGCTGCTCTGGACCCTTCCTTCACCAGCTTCATTGCACTTCTCTGGACCTGCTCTGGCACCTTGATGCCTTTCTTATACAGAGGGGTCCAAAATTGAACACAGCATTTGAGGTGTGGCCTCATCAGTGCTGAGCAGAGGGGGATGATCACACCCGTAGTTCTGCTGGCTACACTGTTTCCGATACAAGCCAGGATGCCATTGGCCTTCTCGGCCACCTGGGCAAACTGCTGGCACATATTTAGGTGTTAAGAACTCCTAGGTCCCCTTCTGCTAGGCAGCTTTCTATCCACTCTTCCTGAAGCATGTATTGTTTCTTGGGATTGTTGTGGCCGTGCAGGACCCAGTACTTGGCCTTGTGAAGTGCTGGGGTTAAACCCCCAGCCCTGAATGAGGGTTGCCATATGGACGATGTCCACAACCAGGCAAGAAAGAACATCCTGATTGCTTTTCACCCAGGGTCTGGCCAGCCTTGGGTGGGAACTGATAAGGAGATCACCACCAGATGCCCCCACCTTCCACATTAATTTGGAGGCAGGGCAAGAAGCCACATCTATAATAACTGACACTGCTTGCACAGTGGATATGCTGTGGGGGGATTCTGGATATTGAAAGGGCTCCCTGACTCTTCATGGCAAGTGGAGTTCCTAGGACAGCAGAGCCAGATCATAAGTCTCTCTCTGGGAAACTGCTTACTATATAATTGGACTCATTGCTTGGCTGATTCTATCTCCCACAGCACAGCTTCTTGGACAGCTTGCTCCCTTCTTAAAACAATATGCTGTGAGTGAGTGCATTGACTTGTTCCTCCCTCTGGTTGTTTGGCACTTTGGATCTCTGGTGTGTGATATGGTAGTGGAGGGAGGAGTTTGGCTGCTGGTGTGCCCGTTAATGATAATATAATTTTATGTTCAGCAAGCAGTGAGCAGAAGCCCTTGTTGAACCTGTTGGTCTTGGTCCATTAATGCAGCCTGCCCAGGTTCCTCTGCTGGGCCTTTCTACACTCATCACAGCAAAGAACACTTCACTTTCTCAAGTTATGAGTAGGACTGGAGAGAAAGGCTGACTTTTTCACAGAATCTCTTTAACAAGTGAAAAATAAGAGAAAGGAACTTTAAACATCATCACTGCATTTTTGTACTATCTCTGTTACTGTAGCCACAGCTTAGTGTTGAATACTACTCTGTGCTTTTTATACTGATGTAGAGTTGCTGATATTAATGCAGTATCCTGAGCTCCTGAGTTTTTCACTTTGTCATGGTTTAAATCCACCCAGGCAACAGCAAAGCAGCACACAGCTGCTCCCTCCCTCCTACTATCCTCTGGTGGGATGGGGGGAGAAAGTAAAGTACATCAAAAAGGTCAAGGGTCAAGACAAAGCACAAGAGAGGGTTCACTCACCAATTAAGTTCACAGGCAAAAGACAGGCTTGACTTGGGGAAATAAAATCAATTTAATTTAAACAACAAACCCACCATCAATTTACCAGCTGAATCAGAGTAAGGAAGTGATAAATACAGCTGGATCTTAAAAACACCTTCAACTTCACCCCTTCCTTCTTCCTGGGCTCAGCTCTGCTCCCAGTTCTCTACCTCCCCCCCACCAGTGATGCAGCTGGGCAGGGAACTGGTGTTGCAATCAATCCCAGTTAATCCCATGTTGTTTCTGCTTCTCTTTTCTCGCCAGGGGAAAAAATCCTCACAGTCCTACCCTGCAGCAACATGGCATACCTCTCATAGGAGACAGTTCTCTACAAACTTCTCCCACTAGTATGAATCCCTCTCACAGATTGCAATCCTCCCAATGATGGAGTGCTCCAGCAGCAGCTTCCCTCAGAGTTATGTTTTTCTTTGGGATCAGTCCACAGCTCCAGTGAGGGGGTCCCCCATGGGCTGTAGATGGGATTCTGCCCCACTGTTGCTGTGTAAATGCTGCAAGGGCTCTGCCATCCCACCATGGGCTGAAGGGAGACTGCTGCTCCAGTGCCATTCTTCCCTTCCTTTCTCACTGACCTCGGTGTGTGGTGGTTGTCCATCTCAGGTCCCTGTGCTCTCTGAAACAAAAGAGCCTCTAAAACAAAAGAACTTGCCCAACAGATTTTTCCCTTCTCAAATAAGTTGTGGTAGAAGTGCTGATTGGTCAGCCTTGGCTAGAAGTGGGTGTGACTTGGAGCAGAGGGAGCTTCTTAAAAGTTCTTACAGGAGTCCATGCCAGTTGCCTCCCCTCCTGCTACCAAAACTCTGCCAGACACAAACCTAACATACACTTCAATCTGTCAGAGGACTTAAAAATTTTCCTGTTATTTATGCTTTTACATTTGGGAGCGTAATTTTTAATTAAAGTGCTATTTAGTATGAAATAGTTCAGTGGTGCTTGACTCTTCCTGGGAAAATGTATTTGTTTGTAATTATAGAGCATTTATGAATTGTATATTGTGCCTTTCTATCATAGGTAAAAAGAGACAGTGTGTAAAAGCATACCAAAAAAGAATGCTTTTGATCACATTCTAAAGGTTACACTGCTTGATTAACAATTGCTTAAGATTATTTCTTTACTGCATGATTGCCTACCTTCCCTTTCTAAAAATCCCTGAACTATTATAAAAATATCTTATGTATCACAATAATGTGCAGACAACACCATCAGACACATATGAATTAAACCTAGCCAGAAGACTTCCATTCAAATTTTCCTGAAGTTTGCTAGTCCTTCAAAATGAATTTTTATTTTATGATACTGTACCAGTGTCTCTCATAAGTTACTATTACATGTGCAGCTTGAAAGGAAGGATACCAGTGAGTTCAGCACATTTTTCAATACATGGCAGCTGATACCATAAGAAATGGTACTCAGTTAGAAAACTTTCCTGATAAGAAACTGAATGTTCCCTTCTTCTCATTAATACATGAGTATAACTGTAGTTCTTTCAGTTCTAAGTTCCTTTCTGAGAGGGGCAAGTTTTGGGTTCTCCGCCCCCCCTCCCAAGTTCACCTCTAGGTAAGTCTAGGATTCAGCATGTATCTGAAGAAAGATTTTTTTTTTTTTTTTCCTTTTCTTCCTTTTATCCATTTTGATCCAAAAAAGGCTACACTGACTACAGCTTGCATGACTCAGTCCCATGAGCTGCATGATGTCTTCAGTGCCACGATTAAATTCAGTGTGGCCCGTTACAGCAATAAAATCTTACCTATGTAATGAATGATATGTGTGGTACTTCCCTAACAACTGAGCAAGGAACAAATTGTCCTTTAGAAAGATAGATTTCTTTCAGGTCTTTAGCTTACCAAGAAATGTTCAAACACATAGTAGAGCTTGCGCTGCCTGCCCTTTCCTGCTCAAGAAGCATTAAACAAATATTTTTCTTAATTAAAAACAGAGATAGAAAATTCCAGTCTGAAACTGGCTGAGCATTTTATTTTGGAGCTACATAAAAAAAAAAAAAAAAAAAACCAAAAACAAAAACCAGAAAAGAACTCCAATATTTTTTAATGCTCATCTTGCAGGACTAGGGCTTCTGTGGGGTTTGTGCATTTTCTTTTCCATGTTAATTTTTAAATTAGAATTTATCAGATTACATATGTGATCTGTAATCTAATATGTAACTCTCTGAACAGTTGAGTACATATGGGTACTTCATAATTTCAGAAATGGTCCAGTTAGCATGTTTTGATAGAATGTCAAGGTACATATATTAAAGTTATAATTATTCCTAAACAAAAAAAAAAGATATTATTTTAGAAGAAACTTTCCTAGTGCTTAAATGGAAATTTTACAGTGAAGTACTTAATTTAATGAATATACATATCCGGATTTTAGTCTCCATAAACTAAACTTCTTTGTTAAGACATTTGTTGCATCTAGAGATGGGACTAGAAGAATCTTATTTCTCAAAAATATCAACAGTAACATTAAGATAAAAAAAAAAAAAATTAAAGTGTAAGTTAAGAAATAATTCATACTCGAATATATGAATAAAGGATTGAAGCATCATGTGCTTGAAAAATTTCCTTATGTTTATTGCCCAAGGAGACTTTTACCTTGTTATTTTCTAGGTTACTCTTCTCATTACCATATGTTAGTTCTTTAAGTTTGACCCGCCATTCTTATTCACCTCAACTTATTACTACGCAATTAGGGATGCTAGAGCACTCACATTAGATTTGGGTGTAAGCTGCAAAAACATTTTCTAGGGAAATTATCTTGCAAGATCAGCATTCCCATCACCATTCTGTACAGCTACATTCCGAAAAAGAGTACAGCAGTTATGTCAGGATGTACTACATCTTTCACTTTTCATCAACTAATGGAAAACAGAAGGCTAACAAAGGTACAAATTCAGAATCAAGAAAAAACATTGTATTGAACATAGCAATGCTAGAAATGAGTGCTCTGTAATAAATTGAAATAAGACATACATGTCCTTCTCAAACTAAAAAAGAAAATAAAATAAATTCCTTTAAAACTGAATAAAGTCAATAAAATCTAACCTGTAGGTATTTGGAAGAATGGTAGAAATTAGAAATCCTATTATCTCAGCTCTGTTTTCCCTTGGATTGCTGTATATAAACTCAGAAAACAAACAAGCAAACAGAAACTGTATAGTAAAGGCATGTATAATTCAGTTTTAAGTCTTGGGTTTCATGTTTATCCTGTCAGATGAAATATATCTAACTACTGACACTCAAGAAATAACTGTAGTGTTACAAATGCTCATCTGGTAATACATTTCCATCCTTCTGTGTGTGTGTATATATATGTATGTACAAACAAAAAGGTTTCTTTCTTAGCCATCCAATTATTGCCATACTTACGAGATTTGACTCTCCAGGTTATGTCAGAAATAAAACACAATCTTATCATTTGAATCTCAGCAACGGAGGAAAATTCATGAAGCTAATGAATCTTTCTGAAAATAGATGCTAAAATACACTACAAATGAACCCTGCAGCCTGGTCATAAACATGTATGATAAGTAGTTTTTGCAACAAAAGTTGCTTTATAGAAAGAACTTGTTCTATTCCGCAGACTATCTGGAAATATATGAGGTACTCTCAATCATACAGTGAATAAGAAAACAAAAAAGGGTAAAAAACTTGACAAGATATGAATATAAGGTTTGATTCAAATCCCTTGGAGGAAGGAGGGTCTATTCTCAATTTCTTCACTAGGCCTATTTACTGAGTGACGCATTATTGATGGTTAATTAAGGAATAAAAATATGGAACAAATATCTTGGCTGTACTATGGATCTCTTTCTGATAAAGGTAAGGCTTTCATTTATGTAAATAAATAAGGTTCTATTTATGTATTCTTTTAAAATGAAATGTTTTTTATTGATAGAAATTCCTTTCATTGCAAATTACTTTTGCCTTTCAGCAAAGAAAAATTCTAAACTACAGTGCTGAACTACTATGAAAATAATACAGAACACTATGTATTTGCTTTTTATTAAATAAAGAGTAAATATAGCTTCAGTGTCTCACTTTTTGCTGTAATTGTCAAAATATAATATTCTGGGGAAATCTTAAGCATATAGAGTTGAACAATACATTGTTTTCAATAACTGAATGTGGAAATCTATGCCCAAATAAAATTAAGGGCAGAATACAATATAAGTAACCCAAACAATTTATTTTAAAGTTGGAATATCCACAACTAGAAGTTAATTTACCATGCAGCTTACCTCTATATATGCTAGAATTCAGTATAGGGCAGGTTTGATGGATACTCAGATTCTCGTGGGTTTCCTGGCATTATGAACAATATCACTAACAAAATTAATTCTTGTACCTTCTTACTGTCTATGTAATAGTAGAAAAAAATATCTCTGATTTTAGAGTCAATTGCAGTACACAACATAATTTGCTCATCTGAAGTACTTAATCTCTGAAATACCTGTAATTGTGACAAAATTGTGTTTTGTAGTTCATAAAGTACTTACTACAAAATAATTTATTAGTGAGCTTTTTATTATTTTATTCTTGTGTTTCTCTAAATTTATTTTAAAATACTTCTACTGCTACAATTTTAAACATATTTGTCACAACAAAAAAAAATCCATCCCTGACCTACAGGGTGATTACATTTTAACATGGTAGTCTGGTGTACAAAAAATATGTTAGATCTCAGTGTCTGTTCCCTCAGTTTCAAACTAGTCTCAGCATGTGGGTGGGAGGTATATCTGCAACAGCTTTACATCTTATAAAACAATGACAATTGCTTCAGTTTGGTCATGTGACAAAATGCATTTGTCACAAGATAGTATCATCAGATCCTTCTCTACCTGTGAGACGCAAGACATTTGAACACATTACAGATTATGATGAGATAATAGGAAAACCAGGAAATCAGATTGGAAAATAAAACAAACCCAGATCAAATGTGATCTGTCCTTAGTCTGACCCCTTCTTGACTTTTTTTTTTTTTTTTTTTTGAGGTTCAGCATCACTCCATGAGGACCTAATTTTGTTATAAATAAACCAAAATAAATGTCAACCTGGGAAATCTTAAGTGAATTAAATGCATTTTATTGGTCTAAAGATATGGGAAAAGAATCACATTGTCAGATTAGAAAAAGATTTTTTGTATAAAAAAAACCTCCAACCCTACAGTATAATATAAACACAGGTTTTTTGCAGAAGCTTCTGTATTTTGTTCTGGTCCTTGGCTAGTGAAGAATTACATGTTTTCAGGACCCTGCTTCAGTCCACCAAATCCTGTTCCAGTGATGATGTAGCATGGCTGGTCTCCAGTTCCCTGAAGTACTGCCCTGCCTTGGTATGGGTTCTGCTGAGCCAGGCCCACCTGTGAGCCCACATTATGGCCTGACCTCAGCTCATCCCCATCCCCAGGGATGTGCTTGATGTGCAGGGCTGGGGCTGTACTGGCTGACTTCGAGCCTGGTCTGCTCCTGGCTAGGGTACTGGGACAGGTTCTAGCCCCTGCACTGCTGCCCCACTGGAGCAGGACACTGTTGTCCTTGTATCTCCCTGCAGCCCGGACCCAAACAGCCCTGGCACTTCAAGACATAACAAGAGGCAGTTGTCAACACTTTTTTTTCACACTGATCTGATTGAAAGGATGATACATAACTCATGTATACACATACAGCTGCTCAGCATCATTTTTGAGGCTCTTAATGCCATGGCCTTTGTTGCAGCATAGAATTTTATTTTTTTTTTCAAGTCCCACATGTGAAATAAAACATTTTTTATCTTAAAAATAAAGTTACTTTTCCCAGTCATACTTACCATGACCAAACATATCTAGAAAACAAGACCTACTGGGAGCTCAGAAGACAGCCACCATTTATTTCCACTCACCTTAATACTTTTTATGTTCATATTGATAAGGCCTGTAGAATTTATGGTGTTCTCATACTCCTCCTCCCCTGAAATAAATACTCAAGTCTGTTGAGATCTAGGCATGTACATTTGGAATGAAATGGCTTACCAATTAAATCAAACTTTGAAAAGCCTAAGGGTGGTAGTAATAGTTGATTAACATTAAGAAAATGCTAAAATGTGCTAGGGCATGTTACACTTTATTTTAATGTTATATATAGATACCAACAGTAGCTTAGTTTAAAACATATCAGGATATGCTGTTCTACTGACAGCAATGTTTCTATATAGTAGCATGTTAAAAGAGACTAGTAGCTTTATTAGATCAGTTACTACAACAAAGAATATCAAATGTAATACAAGCTAACTTTACAAATTGCTCATAGCATGAGGGAACAATTGAAGAACAACCTCTGTTATAAGGATAATCTTTACACTAATTTTCTATTCCTGTCAATATGGCAGATGAGGTAAGTTGGTCATCAACTGTCAGTCATTTTCAACCTGATATTTATTGTCTTCATTTTATCTTTCAAAATTCAGGGTAATTTTTTTGTTTGTTTTGCACAGATAACACTGGCAGAGAAAAAAAAAAAAATCTGTTTAAGATCACTTCTAAAATCAACAAAGAGGTTTGAATACACATAACAAAGCCTAAAACTAGATTGGTTTAATATGATTTTCATTAATGAGAACTAGATTTCAGTTGTTATGTTATAAATATTTTAATTTTCAGTTACATCTTGAGTGTTGAAACTTGTGACTACCACACAACTGCTTCACATAATTGGATTTGATCCTCTGCATATTGAGAGATAACTGCCTCTGGCAGCAGATTGCAAGATCATTAATATTTCTATTATTTCAAGTGCCAATAAATTAATGTTCCTCTGAATTGAGACAACCTATTACTTTACCACGAAAGCCATTATGTATAATTCAGCTACATAGTATTTGCATGTTAGAGAATAGGACAATGTAGTCTGAGAAGGATACATGTTAAAAGAATAAAATTAGAATGAGATCCACATAAATGTAAGACCGGGACCTTTAAAGTGTCTTTTCAGATGATGCTTAAACCTGGAAATTCCCTAATGTTTCAAGTTCCTCATATTTTAATCTTATAGTACTCTAGGTAACTAAAATTCTCTTGCATGTGTTGGAGGCTTCAGTCTTAACAAGGCTGAAAGGATATCTCATATTGGCTAGCTGTTTTTACTCCTAAGTACTGATGGCTACCAGTAAGCACATGCACAGCTGATATTCCTGAGATCCTGTCCTAACCTCTGAGCAAGACAGCAGTACCTATTGCTTCTTTCAAACTAAACATAATGATGATACTGGTGTCACAGCTCTTCCCTAAACTTTTCACAGAAATATTAATATATTCATGTGCCTAACGCTTTAACTCTTCCAGGATATGGTACATACAAATTCAATTTTGTTCTTTAGCCCAAGGGATTAGGACATTATACACCTTGTGACTATTCTTGTATGTTGAACAGACATTGTATGAAGAACCCCTGAAAAAAAGTTAAACTTTTTAGCACTTTTTAATGAGTGAGCTAATCATTAGTCAGTAGAGTCGCACTTTTCTGAAAATCTTGACTTTTCTTTCCTGTATACTTTCAGAAAAGCAAAATTACCACAGCTTGGAACAAGTTATAGTCCAGCAGCTGTAAAATTTTCAAGGAAGGCAAAAGATGTAATTTAATTTGCCTTTAGTGAAAGATATATTTTAATCTTGGTATTAGTTAACATAGAGAATATGTCACTTATTGGGATGTTGTTAGGAAATATGGGAAGCCCTAGTCCTGTCTGTTTTCAAAGATTGATCCATGCTGCTTGACAGACAGCTTGAATGCAACTGTAAGAAAGGGTATCCAAAATACTCTCCTTGGAGATACAATTATATATGTCTCAGAATATATCCTACGTACCTCTGTGCATACCTAAACTCCTGTGGTTTAAAAAGCAAGTTAAAGTAACCTATTTGAGTTTGGTTTTTGTTGGTGTCCCTCCATTGCCCTCCCCCCAGGTTTCACAATATTAAATAATGCCTAGTATAACCAGTAAATTGGTATTCAGATATTTCATGCATATTTTAAGGGACTCCAGACAATATTGAATCCAGACTTACATGTTTTCTTAAGACTTCAAAACCTTATGAGTTCCACTGTCTTGTTCTAGACCAATTCACTTTCTTTTTCAATATATCCAATATTCTAAAAATATTCAATTAGATAGAAACAGGGCCAGTGAGAGAGTAAGATACCACTAAATTACCAAGAAGAGATCAAGAACAACTGTAACAACAAGGCTACTTTTAGAACAAACACATGATCTATAATGAGAATGGTAAAAATATTCTGAACCTTTTTTTTGGTCAGCTATTTTACCTTGAACATGTAATTTTTCAGAACTCATCTTACATTATTTAAAAGATCACATTTATTTCAAAAAGGAGCTAGGTTCAACACAACAATGCTAGGCTGTTTCTTAGTATTTGCAATGGCTACATTTCAAATATGACATTCTTAAACAAGAAAATAAGACATCAAATTACTGTTGAACACTACTTATAATCTAAGAGTAAAATAAAGCTCATTTTCATGCAAGTATTTCTGTAAATCAGTTGATGTACTTGAAGCATAAAAAAAAAGAGAATATTACTTTTACAAGGAATATCCTTGATCACAATTATCTCTATATATTTTGATCTCATTCAGCTCTTCTGGAATGTCCCTCAATCTACATGTTCTGATTCATTTTTCTTTTGGCAATTACATCTCCTTAGGACATTTTCCTTAGTGCTGTGAATATTCTCTGGGAATTCCCATGTCTTTCCACACATGGTCTTGGGCTTTACTAACTTTATGCCATCAACATCCTGAGCATTTTTTAGACTATTCATTTCATTTTGGCTTTCCTATGGTATTCCAATACCTTAATGTTCTGCAGACGTCACTTGATTTATCTTTATGAGACTGCTGTGATGTTAGATCTTATCAACCAGCAGAGGACATTGTAAGTACTCCACAACCCTAAAAATCAAGTTGCATGGGTTTCCAAGTTCAGTGTTTAGAAAAAGGAGGATCCACATTTAGTGGCAATCTGTGAAATTATTGTTATATGTGATTTGCTAAACATTTGTACAAGAACTTTGTTATAAGTGTCAGTTCAGCCTCAAGTTCTTAGGGTATTATTTTACATCTGTGAGATCAGTTAACAATCTTATTCCCCATATTAACATCTTCCCTTGGAATCCTGCTACAAACTGAGATTTGTCCATGCATAAAAACCCCTTTTTAATCACATGATTAAAAAAACTGTATCATAGTGTTAAAGAGAACATAATTAAAACTGGCCAAGTAGATAAACACTGCTATTCCCAAGCCTTGTATTACATCTCTTTCTAATCTTCATTTGCTTTTCATTTAATTCTCAATTTTATAATCTTTTGTGGTCATGTCTAAATACTGGTTAATTAACTATAAAATCATATTGCAAATCAAATCCAAGAGTTTTCTCATGACAGAAATATCCAACATAGAACATGGATTAAAAGACATTTTATAGGTGTTAATGAACGCTGTCAAAACACAAGAAATAAGTTTTATTAAAATGCATCAAAAAGATACAGTAAGTGATAATTTAAGTACTATCATTGTAATACTACTCATTAGCATTGTAAATATTTTTGATCAATTTCCACAGCTAATTAAAAAGCATCATGTTTTTGTAAAATTAATCATTGCTGGTATGAGTTTCATCTGGTTAGGCTGGTAAGAGCTACTTCTTCCAGTTACATCATGCCTCAGTTTGTGCTTTATTATTATTATTAAAAGTGAAAAACAGTCATCTCTGCTCCCCAGAGGTGTGTTTCGATGCAGCGAATTCGGAGAGATGGGGTAAGGGCTACGTGGAAAGCAGAGACAAAGCAGACAGAAGCACTGATTGGTGCTACTCTCAGAGCCACAGGAACCATAGTGTCTTCCAATAATATTGTTGCAAAATAATTTTGGTATGACACATTTAAGTTTTCTGGACCACTATAGTAATTGTCCATCTTTTTCTATTGTATATAGTATTATGGTACACATAATATATACTAGGGTCTTCTATTTATAAGATGTAATAAATACAGCTTCAGGTAGAATAAACAAATTGGTGTCCCAGCATATTTAGAAGTAAGAGGAAGGCATACCAAAAAGTCTCATCCTATTTATGCAGAGCAGTGAACTGTAATTTGAAAGTCACTATATATTTTTTAGCATTATTCTTGGTTTACCTGCTCCAAAAATTGTGCCAGGTCAATGCTAAGCTCGTGTTCGCTGGGATATTTAAGAAGTTTTTGACCTAACGTGGCTCCTCTAAAGTTAATGATGCTTTTACTATTAACATTAACAGAAACAGATCTTGGGCAATGCTGAGTGCTTTAGAAATTCTTGCGTGAGAAGTCACACAGGGAACCAGCTGGAAGAGTTTACAACCTACTGTTACAAATGATGAAACACCTGGGACAACACAGTAGGATGAATTTGGTGGTGGTCATGAAGGACAAATAGAAAGAGGAAAGACTTAACTTAGTAACTCAGCATTTTCCTGCAATATGAATAATTATTGATAATGTTTAGTAATTAAAGTTGTAGAATGACTAGTGAAACAAAGTGTCTTTGTTATTCATCTCTTAAAAATGTGGGACCATCTTGTATTGACAATTTAACTCAAATAAAGGTTTAGAATAACAGTCAAAGAGTGGCAAAGGCATTTCCCAGAAATTAGCACACTATCTGAAAAGTTAAGACTCTTCTTTATAAAACAGAACATTTAGTTTTAGACAGAAAACATGAACTAAAACAAAGTGGACTAGGAAGTCTGGTGAAGAATGTCAGTGTCAATCATGTGCATGTAAAAAATTATATGATGTTTACATTTTTGTAGACTGCTATAAAATCAGAAAACATACCTTATGGTTGAAAACCTTCTGAATAATTATATTGAAATATCTCTAGTTACTGAATGGTATCCTTAATGGACACTGGCAAAACAAAGCCTAGCTTAGAACCTTGGCCTATTTTCAGACAACAGAATGTCCTGTGGCATCTCCATGAGATACATCGTGATTAAAGAAAAAATAGTTCAGACGTTGATTGCTTTGGTTAAAATTATTGAGTGGAACAGGTTCATTACTAATGGATCACTGGAATATGCATTTACAGATGGATTTTTCTGCTGGGTTCAGTCTCTCTCCCCTAGGGCATCAGATGCAACAGCATGTATATATAAAATGAGTCCATCTCTTGCTCAAACACATAACAATACAGTAAAGTGCACAGTGTGTGTGAACAGCTGTTGAAAATCATTGAGCAGCCTTGGGTACTTAATTATTTGAAAGTTCCAAATTCCTACCATCTTTTCTTTCTTCAGTTAATCAAAAGTTCCTCTGCTTCCTGCATTTTGTTCATTGTATCAACTACTTCTTAACTAGCTTTTTGCTTTTCATGTAATTATCCCCTTCTGCTTTGTTTCCCTGATTTTCTGGATAATCACTTTAGTCTTCTATCATTACTGCTTCTAATATCAATTTTCTAGAAAGGATTTGGCAATTTATTTTCAGATTATTAATGACTCCAGATGCATATAACATTTATTAAAACTTGCACTATGGCACAGGGAAGGGAATTATCTGAAGAACAGCAAACAAAATTTCAGTAAAGGTGAATGAAGTAGGGATGATTCTTAAAGGGTCACTTATTGAGTAAAGTTCTGGGCTTGAATTCACATGTTATAAATTTCCAGACATTATCTTAATCTGTTTAAATCACTGTCAACAAAAAGTGAATATAATGTTGAAATATATATATGCATCAAAGTATAAGTAGCAAGTGAATTTCCATAACTTATTATTTTGTCATAAAGTGATAGAAAATTGGTGGTGAGGAGTTTTGAAATCTACGTTTCCCCAAAATTTAAAGTCAACATTTGCATATTTTTGTCTCTAATAAAAGATTTTACTGTAATTGCAAAAAAAAAAAAAAAAAAAAAAAAAATGCTACCTGTGAGAATACAGTGAGTCTTTGGTGCAAGATTTTAAACAAACAAACAAAACCCTACAAAATCAGGTGTTCACAATGATAGGAAACATACATGCAATCGAGTTGCTATTTCAGCATCTGAATTAGAAACAACACTAAGTTTAGATGAATATAGCCTTGCTCGTTTTTTTCAGGACTTTTCAAACACTTGAGCTTTCATCCAATAGCGTTTATAATGAGGCATCCCAATTTCATCTACTGTCAGAGGGCTACACAGAGCAGAAAGAGGAAGTGGAATTAACTATAATTGCCCTTATTCGTAAAAAGGAATGAAATATCTGCTTTGTTCTAAAAAGGATCTTCTTTCTTCATTAAATATACATGTGAAGATCTTTCTAGTTTTGAAGACAATCTGAAAAGAATTACTATAGTGCTTAAAAATATTCACGAGGATCAGTTTATTAGATTCTTGAGTAGTTTGGAAGTATATGAAATAATATGTGCCCTGAAGAAACGTTATCGTATTATGTGTCTTTGATAGGTCTGAAAGACCTGATTTGTATTTCAATGAGTAAGATCTGTCTTTTGTATCCTTTTAATCAATGAACACAACTGCTACACACATTCCCTGAGGCAGTAATTGCCACAGAGAGGCACTTTCAATCCAAGGAAAGATCTCTAGCAAGGGTGTATATTGCTGCTTTTATGAACACTTGTAATAGATTTTATCAGTAACTTTGTCATATAGCACAGTCATGATACAGCTCCCATTTTCTCAGATAAAATTGCACATGCTTTCTTATTCCATACAAAGACAGTCCTTATTAAACTACAATTATGGGCAAACATATTCCTATTGTTTGAAAGGCACATCAGCCAACAAACATTTACACCTCTCCTTTGCACAGTTACTTATATGAAATTGTAATATATAAGTAAGTATGACTGCAGATGGAGATGTGTCCAGAACTTCCTGCATGAAGTTCCATCTTATGAATTATTCTGATGGATTGTAAGGAAGAAGGAAACTGTTGACTTTACACAAATAAAGGGAGAAAAATGCATACATATTTCCACATGTATAGTAAATTAAGGATTTCTGAGATCAATTTTTGGTACGTAACATAAAGTAGACAAACTTATGGAATTAAAGTATTTGTACAAATAAAGGCATGGATCATAACCATTTAAATTTCACTAAGAGACATATGTTTTCCTATTTTACACCATGAATTTCTTATTGAACAGAAAGTCAAAAAGGTTTATAATTGCATTTCAGGGAAACTGCTTGAGAAAAAAGAGGTTTTAAGAAACTCATATCTTAAAAAAGTTTACTCACTGAAAGAGGAGACTGAGAAGATGTTTTTATTATATAAAGATAGACTTTATACTTCAAATGTCATATAATATATTCAGTATAGAATTCAGTTAACTCATATAGAATATGCTGAAACAATGTATATTTTATAATCTGTGTAAAAAAACCTAGTCCAAATATTTACTTTAATGAAATTATTTTTATGAGTACCTACCTCACTTTTTCTGATAAATTAGCATTACTCCCAAAGTTAGACATAAGGAAACCTAAAAGATTGAAATTTCTGTACTGGGAAACATTTATTTCAAAGAGTACAAATAAACAGTATATGTTTACAGCATTTGAATGCCAGAAGTATCAATGTGTTAATATACTGTGTTAAAAATTTTTGGTGTTCTGTAGCTAAAATGCTTAGTTAAAGTCCTTATATACCTTATATTTCATAGATATACCTGTTCAGGAAAACATATTTTGCCATAGCAAAATGTGACTGTTAGTGTAAAAAAGTTATAGTTGGTTTTTTTTTTTTTTTTTTTTTTTAAATAAATAGATCGTTCTCCTTCTCTACATATCATGTACGTATACTGTGCATACAGCTTTTTTCCAATCAATATGGTCCTCTGCTGACTACTTGCCCAATATAGAATAACATTATCATTAGCAGGCAGACCAGCAGCCAAACTCCTCCCTCCACTACCACATCACACACCAGAGATCCAAAGTGCCAGACAACCAGAGGGAGGAACAAGTCAATGCTCTCACCCACCACATATTTTGTGAAGAGGGGAACAAGCTCAATCAGGAACTATGCCATGGGAGATGGAATTAGCTAAGCAATGAGTCCAATTATGTAGTAGTTTCCCAGAGAGATGCTCTAGATCCAGCCCTGCTACCCTGGCAACTTCACTTGCCATGAAGAGTCAGGGAAGCACTTTCTGTAAGCAGAATGCCCACACAGCACATCCACTATGTAGACTGTCAGAGTCAGCTCTTACAGAGGTGTCTTCTTACTCCACCTCCAAGTTAATGTGGAAGGTGGGGGCACCTGGTGATGATCTCCTAATCAGTTCCCACCCAAGGCTGGCTAGACCCTGGGTGAAAAGCAGTCAGGAGGGTCTTTCTTGCCTTGTTGTGGACACCATCCACATGCCAACCCTCATTCAGGGCTGGGGGTTTAACCACAGCACTTCATATGGCTATTATCATTCTATACTTTTAAATTTTATGACAACCTACATCATACTTCTCTAAGCGTAATCGTTAACATATTCCTTATTCCTTACTCTCAACATAAAAATAATGACATTAAGTGATAACTGCATTTAAGTATTAAGTATATGTGTGTGAATATTTGAAGATTCTGCATAATACTTGCTAGGGACAATTTAATTACAGTCTATTTGGTCATTTACATAATAAAAGAAGTACTTTGTTCATCTGCGTCAAGCATTAACATTATTAAGTAATACAGCATAATATGACTAGACCAAAACCTTATTGTTCAGCACCTGACATGCAAACTATTTGTTTTTAATGGCGGTTACGTTGAATTCCTTGAAGAACAAACTTTTGAGTTCAGTTTAGCGTGAACAGAATCACACTCCTGGGCTCTGTGATCACTTTGTGGGGCTAACTAAAGCATCAAGATAATCAGTATACTTGCTTCAAAAGCACATTCTGATCAATCTCCTCATGTGAGCATAATCAGATACTTACCTTGCATAGGCTGATGCTATCCTGAATTGATAAGGACAAGGGAGAAGAAAGGGAGACTATGCTTTGTAATGCTTATAACACACCATGCACAATAGTTTAATAATTTTTCAGGAGTTCAATAGCTCCAATTCAGCAACTACCCACATAGAGCTTTGTAATGCATACAAAAAGCCCCGATAATAATATCTTTAAGCACTGAGAAGCAGTAACAGTAACTTCTGTGGAGTCAACAAAAAGTAGGAAAAGATGTAAAAATATATATGTGCAACAGCATATGAAAAGGTTCAACAAGAGCATTGGAATAACTAGTAAACTGCTTTCACCACATATAAGGCAACTAAATGGAGACAAATACTTTGAATGTCCGATTACATAAAAACTAAAAAAAAAATCAGTGGTTATGAATTAATAATTTTGTAGAAAATCTTAATCTAAAATGAGACATTTGAACAAAATTTTCAAATTCAGTAACAGAAGTTTGATAATTAAAAATATATCCAAGATATCACACTGTGTTGCTTATTAACAAATGTGTAGCATGCAACAGGTGTTGCATTATATTTGGTAGCAACAAATAAAAAATATTATTTGTTACTACCAAAGCATGAAAATTGAAACATGATGAAATATGTTATAGGGAGTTATTTTGCAATAATTGATCTATAATCTCCAGTTCTAATCTTGAAATAATGTTTATGCAGAAATTATGGGAAATAGTACAATTGAGTTATAAACAGCAGCAAAAAATACATATATTTGAATAATTCACCTTCCTGAAATTATGAATGTCAATACAAAATGTATACAGTGAGAATTTAGAAGAATAATTAATTAAAGCAAAGCAGCAGAAACTAGTAACATTGTAGGGAGATG
>NW_008618263.1:0-776 GCF_000691845.1 Merops nubicus
TAGGCTTGCAGTAAAACTGCTCTTAATACTGCACTGCTCTGTCTTCAGTGTCACCTCTGCTTAAACCCTAGGAAATCCACTTACTTAGAAAGCCACTGGCCTGCAAGTAGATATTCCAAGAGCAGAAGAGCTCCCTGTTCCATAATTCTTCGGGAACAAAGCTCCCTAAGAAGCCTAACTCACTCCACATCATCCACAGGAAAGGTTGTGCCTCCAGTGAGCACAGAGACGCAACAAGAGGCACAAATAAGCAACCACGTTTCACAGTAACTCAAGAGAAACACCAGCTTCAAGACGTGACATTCAGCCCAGACGCGCATGCAAAGGACTGTGGAGAACATTATGCAGCTCAAAACTGATGTTCTGTTAAGACTTTCAGCAAGGAAAAAACCCGCTACTTCTATGTGTGTTTTTAAACAACCCCTCCTGTATGTGCTAGAGCCACACCAGCATAAAATACAAGTTCAGTAAAAGGAGAAGAGGAAGAAATGGGATTTCATTAGTTTATTTCATAAGGAAGAGCATCTGGGTAACACATATAAGAAAACAGCATTCAAAACATGTTTTGCATTCAAAACTTACTTAGTGAACAAAGGAAGCAGAGGCCACTAAAGAATCACTGAGATTATGCCTAGTCAAGACTTTTTAAAGCGATCTTAGGCAACATGCGACAAGAAACAAGATCAGCAGGGACAAGAACCAGAAGTTGTCCAATTTTCAAAGCTTCCTGTTAGTTTGGGTGCTTTGAACCGGAGGCACCCAAGAAGGTTTTGGTC
>NW_008618264.1:0-20929 GCF_000691845.1 Merops nubicus
TAATTTAGTAGAGTTTAATTTAGTAGATTCAGGGCATAGGGAAAAAAGAAACAGCTGAATAAAGACAAAGGCTGTTTATTTAAATCAGGCTTTGGCTCAATGTCCCCTGTCACTAGAGGGAAGCACCAGATGTCAATGCTGCAGGTGAAAGACCAAACCAGGGAGGGTTTACGTGGGCTGCAAAATGCCACAGGCTTTAAAGAGACAAAAAGTTGCAAAAGCTGAACCTAGTACTGTGGAGTTTCTGCCTTGCAGCAGAGGGAAGTCTAAAGCGTGGCTACAGCATCTGTTTTTACAAGTTTATGCCAAACCACCTACCCAAATTTCCTCTAGAGAAGTTTGGAGTACCAAAGCCCATGCAGAAGTTAGTGGCCAACAGCAGAACAAACTCTGGGAGGCTCTCGACAGCTTCACAGGCATTAATCATGTTCCATATAGAAAACCACTCCCCATAAATTCACATAAAAAAACAGGCAATAATTCCATCCACGGTTTCCAATGACATGAACAAATGACTCAAGATTCACTCCTGTTGTTTATGATGTTGCTGGAATCTCTTGATAAAAGTAAAGCCTAATGTTTGTAACTACAGAGACATTACTCCTTATAGTATGTTCAGCAGACCATAGGATTGCCTACACGGCTCTGTGTTGTTCAAACAATTTTCCTCTCAGCACAAGGGAAAAGCTGTTTGAAACTACAATAAATGAACCCATTTCCTTCAGCAGAATTTGCAACTCATTTCAGATTTTAAAAATAGAGTTATCCTCATCTCAAGGCAGAGCTCTCTCTTCACTCGAGAGGGAAAGGTATGGGCAAGAAAATGAATGCAGCAATACTATGGAGACAAAAGAACTACGTGCATGAAGTCTGTCCTACATAGACATGAAAATACTTCTCTTTTGCCTAAGGCACTGCCTGGAATGTCCTGGAAGAAAATTCCTGGTCTGAGCTTTCTCTCTTCCCTTTAATGAAGAATGAAGAGCAGCTGAACAGTCCTTCCCCAGAGCTCAGGGGCCTCTTTGGTTTCACAACGTTATCAGTGATCTGGATGAGGTGATCCAGGGCACCCTCATCAAGTTTGTGGACAATATGAGGCTGGACAGGAGTGTGAATATGCTTGAGGGGAGGAAGGCTCTTCAGAGGAACCTGGCCAGGCTGGATCGATGGGCCAAGGCCAAGGGGATGAGGTTCAACAAGGGCAAGGGCTGGGTCCTGCTCTTGGGTCACAACAACCCCTTGCAATAGTCCAGGCCTGGTGAAGAGTGGCTGGAAACTGGCCAGCAGAAAAGGACCTGGGGGTGTTGACAGACAGCTGGCTGAAGATGAGCCAGCAAGTGCTCAGGTGGTCAACAAGGCCAACAACACTGTGGCTTGGATCAGCACTAGTCTGGCCAACAGGACTCAGGCAGGGATTGTCCCCCTGGACTCAGCACTGGGGAGGCTGCACCTCAAATCCTGGGTTCAGTTTTGGGTCCCTCACTCCATGAAGGACCTTGAGGGGCTGGAGAGTGTCCAGAGAAAGGCAATAAAGGTGGAGAAAGGTCTAGAGCACAAATCTGTTGAGGAGCAGCTGAGGGACCTGGGGGTGCTGAGCCTGGAGCAAAGGAGGCTCAGGGGAGACCTTCTGGCTCTGCACAGCTCCTGACAGGAGCCTGGAGCCGGGGGGGGGTCGGGCTCTGCTCCCAAGGGACAAGGGACAAGACAAGAGGAAGCAGCTTCAATTTCTGCCTGGGAAGGTTTAGGTTGGATATTAGGAAAAAATTCCTTCCCTCCAAGGACCATCCAGGGTTGTCCCAGGCTGCCCAGGGCAGTGGTGGAGTCCCCACCCCTGGAGGGGTTTCCAAGCTGTGGAGATGTGGTGTGAGGGACACGGGGCAGTGGGGACCTGGCAGGGATGGGGAATGGTTGGACTGGATGATCTCAAAGCTCTCTTCCAACCAAAAGGATTCTATGAAACATTCTGAAGACAATCTACCAGAACCAGCGACTGACACAGAGCTCCCTGTAGTAATTATAAAGCTCACTGTAGACACAAAAATACCATCATGAAAACACAATCACCACTCAGAAACAGCCAGCCAGTATCCCAGTCAGCACTGAAAATCCCCAGTTCCTTTTTCTAGCTACAAAAATTCAAGAATTTCCTTGTTTCTCAATAAAGCTACAGGAATATTCCAACGTTGCTGGTGTCCATCGGGTGCTGTTGAGCTCATCTGGTGTATGCCTTGGTGTCACCCTCAGAGCTCTCTGTCTTACCAGCAGAGACACTCAGCACTGATCTGCAGGTACCTCACTCCCATGTAAATATATTTTTAGATGTATTTAAGTCTGGCAGTCCATATGGCAGCACCAACAATTACTGTTTCAGTTTAAAATCCACCTACGTAGGGAATATTTCTGGAAGGTAATGCCAATATATTGTTATCTTGAACTCTACTGTTAAAATAAAAAGGCCATATTAAAAAATATAGTATCATCAGCCAGGTTCTGGGGAGGAAGGGGTGGCTGGCACTGCCTTGAGCACTTACAGGTGTCCTTGCTCTTCAACAGTCCTTGTTCTTGAGCTGAATTTAAACAGTAGCTAAGACAAGGCTGAAGTTTAAGGAATGGGAGCTGCCAGCCAGATCCCACAGGAGAAAAAAAGAAATCCTTCATCTAGAGAATGACCATTAAAATGGAGAAGGAGAAATTCTTTAATTACCAACTATACTTGGCAATTATTCCAGTTGCAGAAGTATATGGACAGCACAATCCATTTGGGTGTCATGCTGTGAAGAGGTTTTGCTTTTCACTTTGAGTTTGCCTCTGTAAATAAAGGGTTTTTTTTATCAGTTATGTGAAAATAGAAAACAAGTTTTATAATAAAACATCTGAGGTTGAAGAAGAGGAGAAGTCTTTCTGATAAATCAAACATTTAAGGCTGGAGGCATGTAGCAAAATAAAGCTGGTAATTCTCAAGGTTTCCTTTTTCAAGTGATTCTACTTTCTAAAACATGTTTGTTTTGCTTGCATCCGAAATCAACCCAACTTCATCAGACAGCAAACGGTTCACCTTGTGGCCACAGGCTGACATCTCCATCTTGCATGCCACTAAAGCATTGCCCCGGGTCAAACACTCTCTGTCATCTTGGTTCAGGCAGCTTGATACCTCATGTGCACCTCCAGGGGCAGGACTGGACCGGGGGAGTGCAAAGGAAATAAATCCATCCCTTCCCCAAAGAACAAATCACCCCGTGAGGAGGCTGAGCCAAGGGAACTGCCCAGGGTGTCTGCTAAGCACCTGCAAACTGCTCACCTGCCAGCTGTAAAGAAGACAAAGCACCAAAGGCCCTGCTATCTCCAGGAGTACAGCACACCCCAGGCCCTTGAACCTCCAAAAAAAAACCCCCAGTACACCTGAAATATTTTTCAATTCGTTTCTCTTTTTTTCTGAAGTGAATATTTTCCCTTAATGGTTTCCCCTTATTCTACGTGATGGGTCTTTAATCTTTCATACCAATTTCTAGCATGATTAAACACAGTCAGCATCCACTTTCATTAAATATTCCATGATTGCTCATGGTGGAAAGTTTCTATGATTTTTATTGGAGGTTTTGGATTTTCTGCAAAATCCTAAAAAGTCCACCAAAAAGCATTTTTGCCTTTAAGTCTTAGCTAGGTACAGATTGTGAGGCAGAAGAGCTAGCCTGTGTTATAGCCAAGAAATTCTGTCCAAAATCACTCAGGAACAGTTAATATGTGGGGACTTGAGCACAGAGCTTTGGTTTTGTCCACTCATTCCAATCTCTTCAGGAGCAGCAGAACCCATCTATGCTATTAGGCATCATTAGCTCATTTTACTAACAGGAGTTATGAAGGTGTTGCCTATCAAATGAAAGCCTTCACTACTGTCCATCTCTAGCAACAGTGAGAGGCCTCCATAAATTTACCTTCCCTTTATTTAAGAGAGAATGTTGGCAGCTGATTTGGTCTGTAAACTCTCCTGACCCTGACAGCAAAGAACTTCTTCCTAATTTCTAATCTAAATCTCCCCTCTTGCAGTTTGAAGCCATTACCCCTCATCCTATCACTACAAGCCCCTGTAAAAAGTCCCACCAGACTGATGACAAACTTAGCCTTGAATTCTGTCATGACATTTCCCTAGAGCCACTCAATTCCCCTGAACAATCCAACTCTGCTTAGTCCTTTTCACAGAGGGCAGAAGAGGCTGGCAGCTTCTTTTACCAAAGAGGAGAACATTTGTTCATTCTCAATATCCACTCTGAGATGAAAATATCAGAACCACATTTACCCACTGGGCAAAAGATTTGATGTGGGTGAATCACATGGCTTCCACATGTGATAGAAGCCAAGGCATGGACTTTACAGATCACCCTACTGGACATGAAACAGCACTGAACAAAGCTGAAGCCTCAGACTTCATGATGAATATCAAGGTTCTCCAGGGGGTCTGAGACCCTAGCTGGAGTACTGAATGGACATAACTCGTGGTCCCATGGCCAGTTCTTCTCCTCAGGTGACAGGTGGAGTCTCAGGGAGAGAGCAGCTCTGCACGTCTCACATCTCGCTTCGTTTTCACAAGAAGAATTGTGCTAAACTCACACTTCAGTCACTATAAAGCTATAATGAGAATTAAAGGTCAAGCCTGCCTGCAGCTCAGTCCTGCAAGTGTCCAGACGTGCCAGCTGTAGGCTGAGAGCAGGTGACTGACATCTTCACACTGCTCCTCAACCTAATACAGCACTCCTTTTTATCTTTGGTTATAAATCACATTTGTAGAACTTCCATTTTCCTGTTGGTGCTCGCAGAGCTGCTGAAGAACTGTGTCTACGTTGATCCTCTCTCTGTTCCCTTTCACCACCTCACACTATCTGCTCAGAGCTCACCTGACCACAAAGCCCTGGTCCTTTTCTCAGTGAGAGAACAGTGAGGAAGACTGCAGCACACTGCACTGCTCTCCTCATGCCACAGCTCAGCAAAATCAGCTCTCAGAACATACAACAGAAGAGCCTGACTAGGGTAGAGAACATGTATTTTATATTCACAATTGCAGCCTGAAAAAGAAGGGGAGAAGGGATGCAAGATAAAAACAAGAATAGAAGAACATATTATTGAAGGACTGAAGCTCACAAGCAAGAAACATTTCTGGCTTCCATGAATTCCTCTGACAGTGTATGGGGCAGAATCACTCCTGTGCCTGTGGACACAACCCACTGGCCCCCACTCACCATGCCAGGGATGTCCTGTCAAACCTGACACCCCTTTTTCACCTTTAGACATTGATTCTCCTCCTTACAGCCAACCCATTTCCTAAGAAAAAACTGTTATCATTACCAGCAAAGTATTGATTAGAGTGAAATCCCTACCTGTAAATTTATAGCCTTAATTTCCAGGAGGCTTCATCAGTTACCTTCAAGCAGATGAAGATGTAAGGGAGTCATTAACACGTGTCAAGCAAAACGTTAGCAAGGCTCTTGTGTATTTATTAAAGTTTAATGGCAACAATGAATAAATAATTACTTCTGTATAATTGGAGAGAAAAAGAAAAAAAAAGAACAAGCACCTGTTTTGGGCCAAACTCAAAATGACAAGCCACAGACCTGGCAGCTATGTTATACCACAGGCAGAAGTCTACAAGGAAAGAGCAGAACTCTTCCAGCTGCAGAGGAAGAAAGGTCAAAGCAGCCACTGAGGGAAAGCTCTTCTGAGCCTCAGACACCCATGAGGATGTTTTCCACCATACAACACACCTCTGAGATGACCAAGACCTCCAAGGAGATGAAGAACACTCATTTTTTTCCCTACCCTTCAGCTACAGACCATCACCATCAGCCCACTGTGCATCTAAAGAACAAATGGGGCAATTTCAGTTGTAAACACAGACCAGAGGACTTGTAAGTGGAAATTTATAATGACTTGTGAGGTCATCTGAGGTCTCCATGTCAACATTACAAGGGCTCCACTTAAGCTACAGGAGCAAAATTCTGATAATGCAATCCCAGCAACCTCCATCCCCCTCCCTATAACACAATTCCTCTCTTTCTCCTCCATCATTCTCCATGTAAAGAAGCAATTTTACTCAAAAGCAAATAAAAAATCGTTTTTACATTGAAAATGCCTAAAATAAATTCATGCCCTTCATTGAACTTTAACAAACCTGTGTTGTTTTCAGCTGCATTGAATCTTACAGCTAAAAATTAAAATCCTGTATATTGCCACTGCACTTTTCACATTGTAAATAGAACAACCCACCTTGATTCATTAACCACAGAGGACTCACAACTTTGAAAACAACTAAGAAAAAATGCTAAATCGTGGCTAATTTTGTTTAGCTCAACAGTATCCTGGAGCTCTTTGATATGGACAGACTCAAAATGCTCTGGAAATCAACAGAATATAGTCAGATGAGATTTAGGGGCTGAAACAGCAAAAAAAAAATCAGGAAGAGGAAAATTCAGGAACTATACAGGTTCCTAAGGAAACAAATTTATATAGTTTTCAAATTATATACAAGTCATTTGTGCTGCTAATGTTGATGCTGATTTTAGGGAGAGAAAATTGCAGTGTTCCTTGTGCCTAAAACCAGAGAGGTGGGTCATTACCCCTTCAATAATCCAAATTTTGCAGCCTGGAAGAACATCATGCTCTGTTCTGTTCTGCTGAAGTAGCTTCTGGTTGGTCAGACAGACATTTTGCTGCTGAAATATGCAGAGAATCAATACTCTGAGACTGACAGGAGCAAGGGGAAGGATGCAGGGGGGGACCTGCAGAAAAACTGAACTTGGACTGTGCCTATTAAACAAGTCTCAGGAGGCCACAGGGTTATAGAGAGACCTCAGCAGCAAGGTCCAAACCTGCTACAAGCTTCTGTAAAAAGACTGGAGGGGTTTTGTGTTTCTTTCTTTTATGTCTTGCCCTTTTTTTTTTTCTTTGTCTAGAGAGCAAGTCTTGTGAGGAGCAGCTGAGGGAGCTGGGGGTGCTGAGCCTGGAGCAAAGGAGGCTCAGGTGAGACCTTCTGGCTCTGCACAGCTCCTGACAGGAGCCTGGAGCCAGGGGGGGGTCGGG
Organism: Merops nubicus; assembly: GCF_000691845.1. NCBI lineage: Eukaryota > Metazoa > Chordata > Aves > Coraciiformes > Meropidae > Merops > Merops nubicus. The sequence goes on from NW_008618264.1 coordinate 7,069, forward strand.
CTCTGCTCCCAAGGGACTAGGGACAGGACAAGAGGAAACAGCCTCAAGTTGCCCCAGGGGCGGGTGCATGAGGAAGAATTCCTTGCCCTGGAGGGTTGCCCAGGGCTGTGCCAGGCTGCCCAGGGCAGTGGTGGAGTCCCCACCCCTGGAGGGGTTTCCAAGCTGTGGAGATGTGGGGTGAGGGACACGGGACAGTGGGGACCTGGCAGTGCTGGGGGAATGGTTGGACTTGGTGATCTCAAAGGTCTCTTCCAACCTAAAGGATTCTGTGATTCTGTGCTACAATGAAACAGGAACAACAAACTGCACAAACTTTAGACTTGGGGAGCAACTGCTTTAGCTGTGTTTCTGCAGAAGATGGTCTGGAAGTTAGTATGAAGTTTGCACTGTTAGGGTCAAAGGGAACAGTTCCAGCAGTTGAATGTCCAATGGTTAGTCAGGAGTGGTACTCCCTGGGGGATGACCCTGGAGCTGACACTGTTCAGTGTATGTACTGAAGATCTGAAGGAAGGGATGGATTGTACCTCCAAGCTTTGAGGTGACAACGTTAGGGAAGCACTTGTTATGTGGGAAGGCATGACTACTGATCATGGGGATCTCAACCTACTGAACATGGAGGAATGGCCCAATCTCACTAAGTTCAACAGAGAGAGATGCAAAGTGAACTGAGGATGGAACCAGTCTGTGTTTCAGGATGTCCAGGGACTAGGCAGCAGCTCTTCAAACCTAGAGATCCTGCTGGGTGGCAAGTCAAATGGGAGACATGTGCCCTTGCTAGCTACCTGTGGGACTGCACGAGCAAGGAGGTGAAGGAAAGGGATTATTCCTCTGGGTAAGGCACTGGTGAGGCTGCACGTGCTTAGTTCCTTGGCTTGAGAGATCTGACAACAAACTGGAACAGCTCAGAGGGTGAACAAAGGGGCTGGAATTCATCAAAGAATGAGGAGAAGCTGGGGGAATTGAATATATTCAAAGACACCTTTCAGATTGTTGTATCCCAGTGCATGAAGAACTGCAGGTGGCAAAGCATCAGGCTCCTGGATGTGCAAACCAAAACATAACTCCTCCTGTGGGAATTCCAGCTTGCTCTGAAGAAAAAACATCCTTCACAGTGCTCAAGCAAAGAGCCTGTGGAACCTCCACCTTTGGAAATAGTCACAACATGGCTGAAAGAGTTCTGAGCAAGCTGCTCCAGCCTTGTAAGGACTGCTTGGGGATGGAGGTTGGACTGGATGACACCCCCAGACAAGAGCCTGGGATGATTCTTTGATTTTATGATCTAGCAGTATCACGTGTGAGAAGAGCAGCACTGTTGGGACTGTTTAGGACTCAACCAGATCAGGAAGGGAATAAACTCTTCTCTGTGGCTACTGCTGAAAAACAAGTTTTATACTGCAGGAAAAAAGACTGAACTTAGAGATTAGAATTTCTCCTAATGCATCAACTGCTGGAATAAGTGGATTGAAGAAACTATAAAATTGAATTCCTTTAAAACCTTTCAGAAAGCTAGACATAAAGATGTCACAAACAACAGAAATACAGCTGACATACTATACAGGGTATTTTGGGACAGGGAAGGAAGAAAAGGCTTCCAAAAGTCTTTCCCTATGAAAGGAAACCTAAGAAAAGCAAACTGTGGTGACACAAATGGAAAAAAAAACACCACTAAACAACCTATTCTGGGCTGTGGGTTGGCTTTGGTCATGGCTTTTAGTAAGAAATACTCAAACAGTAGAATTACACCATTATTCTGAAGCACAGCTCTCAGTTCTGTGGCTTGCTTGGGGTGAGCTCCTAGGGAACTTGATTCAACATCACTTCCTTGGAGAAAGTTTCTTAGGAAAAGCCATGAGAAATTCCAGAAAGGAAACAGAAATAGCTGCTTGCTTGCTTTCTGAGGAGAAGTTTGCCATTAATTGTTCCCTCCCGTGGTTGCCTTTTGAGATGCAGTGCTACATATGGCCTAAGAAGAGCTTCCAAAAATCCAGACCAAGGGAAATGCAGCTTGCCTGATGGCAAGAGCTGATGTCAGCATTCCAAAGAAAATGTTATGGACTCCTTTGAGACTGCAGCATGCAATGAACAGAGAAACAGAGCTCCAGGCTGACAGGGGAGTGCAGCAGTCTCTTGGAGGTTTTGTGACTAGCTTCAGAATCTCATTGTACTACTCTGCTCCAGAAACCACATTTTAATTGTAACTTTAAAAAATAAACCACACACCAAAACACAAAAAACCCTAAACCACCCTGGGTGGCCACTCTGATATCAGTCAAAATTTGGGATATCATCTTTTGAGGAGCATCTGTGTGCCGGCAGGAGAATGCACAGAGAGGGGCATGGACCTGAATGATCATTTACAAATCTTCCCTTCTCTCTGCTAAAAGGAGATGCTTCACCTGGATATGAAATGGCATCCTCAGCTCCTCAAGTTGGTATTTTCTTCACCTTCTAAAGCAGCTGAAATGCAACAATGTCACGCCAATAAAAGTTTCATTTCTTTTGTTAAGTAGGCCAAAGTAGCAGATGCCTAGTTTAGCCTAGAGAAAAAGATGTTTAATGGCCTGTGACAAATAAGAACAAAAAACAAGCAACATTTTTTCAATAATACCTACTTTAAAAACGTTGTTTTGCTTTATTAAGCTGTACATCCCTGCTTGTACAGAATGAGACAGAGCTTCTCATTCTAGATTGGGTATTAAGTCACCCCAGTGACCTGCAGTGTACTGAACAGTTAGCTCTTGATTTTATTAAAGTCTTGACCCACTGCTTATCTCTTCAATGATCAGCTACCAAAAGTGAAGGAGGATAATGAAGAGGAGGACCAGGAATCAATTGTATCATTCCTTTCAAGCCCTCTGCCAAAATCCACTCGACTCACTCGACTGGTTTGAGCTGCAACACTGGTTTCCCAGAGAGGAAAATGGACCAGTGTAGAAACAGAAATCAATTCTTTTAAAAAGCAACCCAAGGGATAGAAGCCTTCCAGGGGGAAAAAAACTCATCTTCTGAAAGGGAACAGAGACTTTAGGTATTATATGAAAATAGTTTCCAACAGGAGTCTACTAACAAAACCATGATAGTTTAAATATATTCAAAATAACATGTTATATCAGAAATTATAAACAAAGCAGACAATGCTCTCCTAACAGGGCCTAATTTAACACCAATAATAATAGTCACTTATATTACCAGTGGGCCTAGAACAAATAACTAGTCAGCATTGCAGTGACCTAGGAGCTAAAGACATAAAATTAAATGAGAGCACCCGTCCCCTGTGAGCAACCTCAGTAAAACAGGAGATAAAATCAGAAACCTCAGAACATCCTCAGATGCAGGGATGGCAGAGAACAAGCCAAAAACCAGCTCATGTCAGTTATAATACAACATGTAAGCTACACCAGGGAGGAAGAATTCCTCCAGTCTCTCTTCTAAAATTCTGCAGAAATGGATCTCTACCTGTCTCTGCCAAATCTCTTGGTTAACCATGTCTTATCTGCAACTCAGTTCTTTCCACCCAGTGGAGAAATAACATTACAGATTTAGATATGGAGAGATTCTGGTTATCCTGTTTTTCATTCTGGACACTCCATTACAAATACTTTGTTTTATACAGAATAGAGTGAAAAAAAATGTTTCCCACGTATTCTTTTTGAATACAAAGTCTCTAAGCTGGGATTCCAGGGAATGAAAAGTTTGTCTTTCCCTGCTCAGCTGAACCTTTTTACATTTCACAAAACTTCATCCTCTAAGCTCCTAAAGTCCCTTTGGAGAGCAAGGTGGGGAAGGGGAGATCTTCATTTAGGATGCTCCAGAAAGAGTTTTATGAAATGAATTCACTCTTTTAACCGTTAAGAATGAAATGAGGAAAAAAGCAGCAGGGTTTGGGAGTAACCCTCCCATGATTTTATCCACTACGTGTTGGGAATGTTGCACAAAACCTTCTTTCAGAGCAGTGGGGCCAGCACTGAAGGAACTGTACACTTTGTACTTGTTACTGCACACACATTTCCTACCCTTCCATACCTTGATTTATCAGCAGAGCCTCTCAATAACACGTGTAATTGTAGATTTATTGAAAGGAGACAATTTCAGCAGCTCAGTGAGCTTATCAGGATGAGCTCTGCAGCTGAAACTGCACAACATTCTTCGCCTTGAAATGTGAGGGACTGAGATGAGCAAAGCCCTTCCCTTCAAGGCTCTGCCTGGCTACCAGAGCATGCAAGGGGATATTTGTAATTGACAATTTCTCTCCGGATTCACGGCGATGCAACATAAATACTGAGCAGTCACAGAGAATGGTGTCTGTTTTCCACAGCAGAAGGGTTTTTTTTGACAAGATCTACAGACTTGCCTGACTGTAGACTCACTCCTCATACATAAAAGTTCCTCACTCAGACCCTACAAGCGAGAGGCAGGTTCCCTTTTGGCAAGCTCTTGCCTTCATTATTGCCTAGCTTGATATCAGCTTTTCACATTTCACTTAGCAGTAAACAACTGAGGCAGAACGTGCCCGTAAGAGGCAATTATCCTCACAGTTCTAATTGCTGTGTAATATTTCTGCACTTTAGAGTAAGGGAATACAAATGTTTGACTTCTGCAGGAGCAATAGCAGGATAAAGATTCTACTGCACTCATCCATCAGAATTTCACCCACGCGAGGAAACTGCAAAATCTGAAAATATAAACACAGGGGTAACAAATTCGTCCACAGTTTGTTGGAGTGTGACTCAATGAAGGGCTTTTGGAGGCAATTTAGTTGCCTAAACATCGGTGCCTGCTGCTGCCTGAAAGGTTCTAGCACAGTCCACTCCTCTCGCGGGGGTCCCCACTTGGATTACGGAGCTCAGCTCTGGAGTCCTCAGCCCAGCAGAGCCAGGGAGCTGCTGGAGCGGGGCCAGAGGAGCCCCAGCAATGCCCCGAGGGGGGAACCCCTCTGCTGGGAGCCCAGCAGGAGAGAGTTGGGCTGGGGCAGCTGAGAGGAGAAGGCTCCAGCTGGGGAGCCCCCCTGGGGGCTGCCAGTATTTCAGTGTGGCTATAGGAAAGATGGGGACAATAATTTTATCAGGGCCTGTTGTGAAAGGATGAGGGGTGATGGTTTTAAACTAGAGGAGAGATCTAGGTTAGATATTAGGAAGAAATTCTTCACTGTGAGGGTGGTGAGGCACTGGCCCAGAGAAGTCATGGATGCTCCATCCCTGGAAATGGTCAAGGTCAGGTTGGACAGGGCTCTGAGAAACCTGATCTAGTGGAGGTCACTGCTCAGTGCAGGGGGTTGGAATAGATGACCCTGAAAGGTCCCTTCCAACCCAAACCATTCTATGATCTCTGAGCTGTACAAGCACATCAGACAAGACTGCCTCTGTGAGACCCTCTGCCCTTCAGGAGTGGCAGAGAGACCAGGAGGGACACTAGAAGGAATCCTGAAAGACATCCACTAGCTGCTTGTGTTTAGGGACCTGAACTGAGCCTTGCAAATTAAGGCAAACAAAGTAAACACATTTAGTTAGTCCTTTATAAATAGAGTTTTATCATACCCAAGTCCCAGACTATCAGAATCATGAATGAAAAGAAGTAACAAGAACAATGTTCAATTAATTATACGTTTGACTCCCTGGGCTACAAACTCAATATATTCTCTTCTTTTTCTTTAGTGTTTCATGTATAATGGGCATAAAAAATAAAAAAGGAAGTTACTAATACTAGCTGCACACTCCAATCTAACACGTTGTCACTAACTACATGGACTGAAAGAAGCAGAAAAAACAATGAAGCAAGAGAATCACAGAAGCAACTCAAGATGAAGCAACAAGCATCCAGGTTTATTCCTTGATTCCTGTTTTCCCTCCATATCCACCACTGTTTTATTTCTTTCTTCCATTCTTCATGAAGTCCTAAAGGTAAACTAACAAAACTAACTAGACAACGATGGAAAAGAATTCTTTTAAGTGGTAGTTGTGTTTCAGCAAAGCACAACGTTGTAGTTCTGTGGCTAGAAGAAAATTCAAGGTGTGAAAGGAGCACGTGTGAATGGAGGCACAAACACCACCTAGAAAAGTCAGCTTTGCACTTCAAAAGTGGCAGCAAATTAAGACAAGTAAAAGACTTAGAAGTAAAGAAATTATGCAGCTCTTTCTCAGTCTTCACTACACTGGCACAGGCTGCCCAGGGAAGCTGTGGATGCTCCACCCCTGGAGGTGTTCAAGAGCAGGTTGGATGGGGCTTGGAGCAACCTGAGCTAGTGGGAGGTGTCCCTGCCCATGGCAGGGGGCTGGACTAGATGATCTTTAAGGTCCCTTCCAACCCCAACCTGTCTATGATTCTATGATATTAAACTTGCCAAGTGAAGAAGAATTCTCATTCCATTTGCAACATGCAGTTCCACACTGCTGGGGGAATTCCACTAGGGAATGTCCATATTGTCCTTTGCAGGCCAGTGTGCTTGGCCTGACTGGATTATCAACACATGCCTGGCTACTCTTGCTGTGATTTTTTCATCATCACCCCTTCAGCCTTTTCACAGACCAAATCACCTCTTAACTTTGCATTTTGGATGCTGATGTTGATAGGGTAGGAGGCCTCAGGACAAAACTCTACTCTCAACTTTCCATGGTGCTGGTCTAGCTGAACGTGGAGGACTCAGAGATGTTCCTCCTCTGGCCTCCTGTCGGGGTAACAAGGTGAGAGTCAAGCTCCACAAACCACACCCACGAGCACCATCAGCTCTCAGAGCCATAACTAACACCTACATTTGAGTTTTTCAAGCTTTTGTGCAATAAAGCCATGGAGAAGGGCATCAGCAGTTCTGTACAGTGGAACAAACAGAGGAGGTTTGTCCTTTGTGCCTTAGGGGAAACACCCAGTTCTGAAGAGAGGAAAGGGGCTATGAAAAGAACCAGAAGCTATTTCTGTTACTATTACTCCATAGAAAATCCAGCCATCCACTTGGGAAAAGGAAAATCATGTGTTAAACACTTCATAAAAATATAATCAATGACAATATTTGTTTCTTAACACATTCACAGTGCTGCACAAAGAGGATTTTCTTTTTCTTTATGGATCTGTTCTCAAAACAACACATCCAGAAAAAAAGAATGGGGGGGTTGTCCCTCAAAAATTGTATTTTAAGCTTAACAATGAAACCTTTCTCCACCTTTCCTCCTCACCCATTAATTTTCCCATAGCAGCTGTTTATGGATTTTTTGTATAATATCTAATTTGCATTGTATAGGACTTTGCTGTCACCCTCCTCCTGTACACAGCTGAGGGTCTGAAATTTCCAGGCTGTAGGAGGACGACCTGATATCATTAATTAACATGGCAGCAGCCTCAGCACCTCGCTGAGCTGACAGAGAATTCTTACACCATGTTCCTCAGCTAACTTATCACACGTTCACATTGTAACAGGCTGAACGCTCTTCACCTACATCCTACAGTTCATCTCCACACCAAAACACTTGCTGATCCTCTGAGGGGGCCTGTCAGGGCACATGCCACCTAAAAAAAATTCTGCAATCTGCATAACCAGTCATGGAGGGGAGATAATTTTGCAAAAATATTCCAGAGCAGCCCTGAAATTGTCTCTTTTCGGAGCATTACGAAGGAGTTTGACAGCATTAAGAATCAAAAGGCTTTGTTTTCTTACAAAATTTGCCTCATGCTTGAGTTAGTCTTGTAGAGGTTCATCCAAGTAAGGATGATAGTTTGTTAATATGCCCCAGAGTCACAGCATGCCCCTATTAGTTCACAAGCTATAAAAATTAAAACACTTTTGGGCATTATCTGACTTTGCCCTTCAACGTCACCACTGCAGTTTGTGTGAGCAGGGGGTAATGATAACAGGAATCAGTTTTCATTTCATTTCATACCTTTCTTGATTTCTTAACCCTGTACCTCCAGACTGGAGGTAAAGCTGATGATGGGAAAGGCCCTGAAGAGAAAACAGCACACGTCTAGTTCTACAGCATGTCCCCATGTCTGGCAATCCAAAAAGCTTCTGCTGAGACCTCCAGAGCAGAAGCTACAAACCAGATCCATCATTCCTCCTGCCACCATTTAGAGCCTCAACTTCCAAGGAGGATTTCACAGCTCACATTAAACTACATAAACCTGTAGATTTTGTCCTGTTACTTTATGTGAGGTTCAAAGGAAACGTAATTCAGGTTAGATGGGACATGCCCAAGTGTCCACAGACACAACACTCCACCCAACTACCTCAGATGAAGGTTGTGGAAACTACCCCAGGTGAGATCTCCTCACCAGGGCTGACTAAGAAGGTGGGAACCATGCCCACCAACAACTGCAGAAAACAAAATAGCTACACTTGGGACAACTAAGGGAAAAAAATCCTCACAATCAAAAGAGATCCAGCAAGACCCCTGACTCTGCCTGTAGGCACCACTGAAAGGAGACTGTCCCCATCCTCCTGACACCCACGGGCCCTTTAGCTCTTGACAAGCATTGCTACAATCTCCTCTGATTCTTCTCCAGGCTAACCAGCCCCAGGGCTCTCAGCCTTTCTTCACAAGAGAAGATGATAAGCTATAGAGCCAGTCAAGTGTGCAAGGGCTGTGAGCAACTAAAATGAAGATACAACCAACTACCTACAGGCCAGAGCAGTGGTGAGATAACCATGACAGAACAAGAACTCTGAGTGATATGAAATATTGGTATAAATTAGGCCACTAGAGAGCTGAGAAGGGAACGTGCAACACGGGTGTCATGGAGAGAAGACAGGCTGTGGAGAAAGCTGAGGAGGCAACACCAGTTCAGCCCAAGGGCTCCACTGCACAACCTCCCACAACCACAGCCATGCAGCCTCCAGACCCCAGCCAGGTCACCCTCCACAGTGATGGCACAACCTAGTCACAGAATTGTTTGGCTTGGAGAAGACCTTTCAGATCGTTGAGTCCAACAGTTAACCTGGCACGGCCAAGTCCACCACTAAACCATGTCCCTGAGCACCTCATCTACATGTCCTATTGCTCATTCCTTGGGAGAAGACACCAACCCCCGTTTCATTACAACCTCCTTTCAAGGGAACTGTCAACAGCAAGGTCTCCCCTGAGCCTCCTTTGCTCCAGGCTCAGCACCCCCAGCTCCCTCAGCTGCTCCTCCCCACACTTGGCCTCTAGACCCTTCCCCAGCAGCTCCGTTGCCCTTCTCTGGCCACGCTCCAGCCCCTCAAGATCCTTTTGGAGCAAGGGGCCTAAAACTGAACCCAGGATTTGAGGTGCAGCTTCACCAGTGCCCAGTCCAGGGGGACAATCCCTGCCCTAGTCCTGCTGGCCAAGCCAGGATGCTGGTGGCCTTCTTGGCCACCTGGGCCTATACTGGCTCATATGCAGCTGGCTACCAACTCAATAGTGTGGTCGTAGTACTGTGTTACAGCTGCAAAACTGTATCCACCAAACTGTCATATGTCATTAATTGATTTTTATTAATAAAATTAACCTGTCACTTTTGATGGCAGATCACTGTAATGGAACTGCTGTTGCTAGGAAAAGAGAAGCTGAGAAATAAGCAACTCAAGCCAGTAAAAGTAAAGTATTTAGTGTTGTGGGCTCCACCTGGAAATCCTTCCTAGTCTGCATGTCACACAGCATCATGTGTTTCCTTCAATGTATAGCATACAGCCACTAATTTTATGTGATATAGCTATACTATATAGCTAAAAAGCACACTATCAGGAAATAATATAGCTAAAATATAATATTATAGCAAATATTGCATTTTATATAATACAGCTACTAATTTTATAACCCATGTAATTACTGCTTCAGGAGAACATTACCTCTGGAAACTGGTTTCCTTCCTTTGCCTTTGCAGTGAGTGAGTGGTTAATGGGGTATGGTTGGAATTCTTTTTGAAGGGCAGAGAGGGAAAGAAATGAACTCAAAAAGAGAAAAATTAGGAAATCTTTATATTTTCCTGCCTGAATTGCTCAAGTTCTACTGTAAATGATTTTTCATTTACAAACAGTAAATCATTTGTCTAGAAAGAATGAATTAATATAGAATCATTAAGGCTAGAAAAGACCTCTAAGATCATCAAGTCCAACCATCAACCCAAGGCTGCCATGACCACTAAACCATGTCCTCATGTACCATGTCCACATGTTTTTTGAGAACTCTTGTGCACACAAGCACAAACAAAGCTCCACTTGTGGTCATTCTGCAGGAACATCTGGCTCTACAAGTTTGTAGGACAACTGTATTACAAGAACTTGAATCTTCAGAAGTTACTGTCTAGTGTCTAAGGCTACTGCACAAGCCCTAAGCAGCCACAGGCAGATTCTGTTTCTTAGATTAAGTTTTTTTATTGTCTTAAAGTCATTCACAGCTAAGTCACCTGCTATTCCTTACTCATACCTAGAAATGATGCACTCAGATTTCATCTTGAACAACATCCCTTTCTGCTGGCACTAAAATAAAACTCATTGAAAACCATAAATAAATGAAGCACAGCAAGAATAATTTTATTTCCTTATTCCTTGCACAGTGTAACCTCTGGTTTGGTATGGACCAAGCTGCATGAAAAATAACCAAAAAAAATCTAGTGTGAGTGTATCTGCATGCTTCTTGCCAATCACCATATAGAACATGGATTTTGTGTGCTGAAAAATGACTATCAAAAGATGGAGGGACCTGGGTTTTTAACACCTTTCCAAGCAACAGTGATCCTCTGTGTAACTATCTCCAGAGCAGATCTCTACACGAGTCACCACTCAGGATATAATCCATGACATTTCAGGTTTGCAGGAGCTGTTCCCACCTGCTGGTGGATCCTATTCCTTACTGCAGCACAATCTGGTTCCACAAAAGGTGCCTGGATACACTTGCTCCCTGTTCCCAAGACAGCGTAAGATCACTTCTGGGTTTTCAGAAGATCTTTCAACCCATGACATAAGAGAAATGTCACTCTCTGTCTGCATGGTAATGGGATTTATACAGGCTGCAAATCTCTTTCCATCCCCTTTTAAAATACTGATTTTGTGATTCTTTCTTAGGAGACAGGGCACCAAAAATAGCTTTCTCCAAACGTCTGAGGTCTCTCAAAATCTGACTTGCAAAAGCAAAGCAGTAAGATTGAATGAAACTGGTCTGTGGAAAAGGGAAATGTCTCCAAGCAGGTACCTTGGCTTGAGGCTTCCTAATGAAGAAATCCATGGCTAAATCTACTTGGCCCTTCAATTATCCACACAGAATCATTCTGGATGAAGACATCTTCAAGATCATCATGTCCAAGCATTCCCCCAGCCCTGCCAGGTCCCCACTGCCCCGTGTCCCTCACCCCACATCTCCACAGCTTGGAACCCCCTCCAGGGGTGGGGACTCCACCACTGCCCTGGGCAGCCTGGGACAAGCCTGGACAACCCTTTCAGGGAAGAACTTTTCATAACGTCCAACCTAAACCTCCCCTGGTGCAACCTGAGGCCATTTCATCTCGTCTATCACTTGTCCCTTGGGAGCAGAGCCCGACCCCCCCCTGGCTCCAGGCTCCTGTCAGGAGCTGTGCAGAGCCAGAAGGTCTCCCCTGAGCCTCCTTTGCTCCAGGCTAAAGAAGCCCAGGTCCCACATGATAGTCCTCAGCTCTACATTTCCAGAGAAACCATGGAGCTCATGAAAAAATGATGGGAAAGCATGTGCTGGGGCTGGAATCCAACCCTTTGGGAAGCCAGGACTCATGTTTTACAGCAAAAAAACACTAGTTGAAACTAGTCCAGAAACTCTTTTCTAGAAGACTTCTCATTTCTAGGTACTTTTTAACACTCTCCTATTCCAAGTTGCTGAGGCTGTTCCTAAGCTCCCTCCTTCTCTGAGCACACCCCGAATTCCAGAATGCTGCTGCCTGCCAGCAGACCCTCCTTGGACTCAGGGTCAGGCAGGGTTGTGGGCAAGCAGAATATTATTAACTGCATCCCAGCTACTTCTCTGCACCCAAGAAGGGTTCCATGCTGAAGCCAGCACTCTTTGAGCAGCTGCAATATCTCTGTGGGGGGAAAAATAACATTAACACTAAATAACCCCAACTATGATGCACCTCTGGTTATCCGTGCAGAAATCCACCTTTCATTTTTCTAAATCTAATTTCTGAAAGAGCAGCTCTGTCTCTCGTGGTGTTTATCTGAATCCCTGGAGGAGTCAGAGCTCTGCTGAAGAGGAGATTGCTTTTGTCTGGATTTATTGCAAATCAATGTGTGCTGAGTTCACAGTTCACCCTGGTTATATTCCAAATGATGGCTTGATGAAAGTGCCATCCAGCTCACCACCACAAGTTTAAAAAATGCTTTACAAATTCTTGGGATCATAGAGAAGCTAAATGGCACACAGGCATCAATGATACATGTCCCTTCAGTGCTGAAACTGTAGGTTAAAAAAAACTTCCCTGGTTTATAAAAAAGAAAAAAAAAAAAAACATAAAAGAACCTGTCAAGAGCTTCTTGGATCCAATTCAACTCTGAAGCAGCTCTTTATTTTACAAAGATTAACCAAATGATGCAGGACATTGACACTTCTTTGATTCCTTTGACACTATTCCCTTGGGGGTTCCTCTGATCTGTTTCACAGGGCAGTTCTCCTTGAAGCACCTGAGGGCCTATGCCCAATATCATTTCTCCACAGGACAGAAAAGAACTTCTCCCTCACTTGTTGGCATTCCATTTGGAGACTCCAGCAGACCTTGGCTGCCAAGGACAATGGATCATAACTGAAAGTATCACTTAGCCAATGCTTCAGAGAAGTTTTCAAGTCCCAGAAGTGGAACTAAGGAGAAATGGAAGTGGTCACAGCACTAGCTATAAAAACCCAGTTTCATTATCAGGTGTTTAAGGCTGCAAACATCTTTGTGGTCATTGCTATGGTCAAACCTCTCCTGACCTCAGTCCAGTTCAGGGCTGCACAGTTCAAGAAAGACAAGAAACTACTGGAGAGAGTTCAGCAGAGGCTACAGAGATGCTGAGGGGCTGGAGCATCTCTGTGCCAGGACAGGCTGAGAGCCCTGGGGCTGTTCAGCTGGAGAAGACTCAGAGGGGATCTGATCAATGCTGAGCAAGAGCTAAAGGGCCCCGGGGGGCAAGAGGCTGGGGCCAGACTCTGTCAGTGGTGCCCAGGGACAGGACAAGTGACAATGGGCACCAACTGGAACCCAGGAGGTGCCACCTGAGCAGGAGGAGAAACTTCTTTGGTGTGAGGGTGTTGGATCCTGGAGCAGCTGCCCAGAGAGGCTGGGGAGTCTCCTGCTCTGGAGAGATCCCAAACCCTCCTGGCTGTGACCCTGGGCACCCTGCTGGGGGTGAGCTGCTGGAGCAGGGTTTGGGATGAGATGATCTCCAGAGGTCCCTTCCCACCCCACCATTCTGTCATCCTATGACAATTCACAATGCTTTCCCTAAAACACTACAAAAAAAAGTCTCACCATTTCTACAACCAAAGCATTACAATGTCTTATTTTAAGCAGTGCCTCAATAAACTGCAGTTTTAAAGAATTCTTTTCAACATTTCTAGTAGTTTATAATTTTTTTTAAACTCTATGCATATTAGCAGAGATTTCTTTGTTAAACCATTACCTACACAAAACTGGGGGAAAAAAAAAGCCACCAAGAAATAACCCCCCTGTCCCTTAGACCATCACCCCTTGGTTGCTTTATTTCTAGCATTTCCATTTCTGGTGGATTGCCTCTTAAAACAACACCCATTTTAACACTTCAGCCCATTCAGCCTTAGCACACTCCACAGAGTAAACCACAACAGGACACAACCTCCCACGGTCTTTCCTGGGTGTATATTTACTTCAGTCCAACCTGCTCCTAAATAGAGAGGGAGGGGATGTGGAAATCAGATGAAAAAGACTCAGCAGAGGAAAG